>NC_018317.1:388867-408198 GCF_000234665.1 Leishmania mexicana MHOM/GT/2001/U1103
CCTTTGCGCCTTCTTTGGTGTGTCTGTGTGAAGGGAGGAGGGCAATGGCGAGACCATCGCCCCTCCTCGGCTACAATGAACAGGAAGCGAAACGTACGCGACATCAGACGGACGTCGAAGAAAAAAATAAAAGGTGACCAAGCCACCGAGCATCACCTGATCAGCTGCGTACACACAGGAAGGCGGGCAGCCCGTACTGTCCGCGTGTAATTGGTGGCGACAAGAAGCTCTTTCTCTGGTAGTGGTAGTGGTGGTGGTGGTGGTGGTGGAGAGATGGGACGCCCGCTCCGTGTCTCCACGGCTGCTTGGCAAATCGGTGTGTGTGTGTGTATCGCTGCTTTCTCTTTTCCACTCCCTCCTCTCTCTTGCTCTTTCGCTGACTGCGCCGCGCCCTGCACGACGACGAAGGCACCAACGACGCGCCATCGTCAGTCCTCCTCATAGCATGCAATACGCGCGCACACATCTCCTCCCTGCTCTGCCTCTCCATCTGGTGCCGCGGACAATAAAATCACCAGCGCCCCTACGCACACACACGCCTTCGCCATTTTAAAACTTTCTGCAGACGATTGATTCCCTCCCACCCACCCACCCCGATGACGTGGGGACACCTCCGTGTGTGGTGTTAGTGTCCAGTGCCTCCGCTATCTGTGGGGAGGCCACTCAGCCCCCTTGCCTCTGGCATTCCGCTCCTCCTCCTCCTCCTCCTCCACACACACTAAAAAAAAAGGACGATCGGCGAATATGAATCGAGTACACCAATCGGCATGCACAACGCAAAATTAAAAAAAAAGCCATATCCTGGCGTGTGGGAGTTCAGAAAGCAGTCCAAAAACAAAGCCAAGAAAAAAGAAAAGAGAGAGAGAGAGAGTTCAACCGTGGAAAATTACTGTGACCACGCACGTGCGCGCGCGCTCGATTTGGTGCAGGACGGTGGCCTCACTCGTGTTCGCATTCCTGCTGCTGCTGCTGCTTCTGCTGCTGTTGTTGTTGTTGTTGCGGCTCTTTTTTGTTTTCTTTCGTTCCTTTGGACAAACCACCACTCCTCCTCCTTCGTTTTTTTGTTGTTGTTGCTGTTTACTCCAGCAACGAGAGACGCACCATATACGCTCCAAGAAGGCTGATATTCGGCGAGTCCCTTCACGTGTCTTCAGCGTACATATATATATATATATATGTGTGTGTGAGGGGCTGGAGAGCCCTCTCTCACACACACACACACACGCACACACACACTTCTTGTTTTCTACGCACTTTGCAGGCGGTCTGAGTTTCTTTTTTTTACCGTTTGCTCGGTTTGGCTCTGCTCTGTCACTTTAGCGGCTGTTTTCCGTCGTTCCGCGTGGTGTGTGTGTGTGTTGCGTGTCGCTTGTCATGTGTCGCTGCCACGCTGCCACCCATGACGTCCGCAAAACGACAGCACACACACACATGCACATCTCCTCCTCCTCCTCGTCCGCTGTTCAGAGAGGCCTGAAAAAAAACAAATTAAAAATAAAAGGGAGGGGAGGGGAGGGGAGCAGCATGTCTGCGGGAGGGGAGGGTAGGAGGGGGGAAACGACCACAAGATGGAGGCCCGAAAAGCCAACAAGCAAACAAAGAAAGTCGGAGGGTTGGGCGTGTGTGTGGATGGACGGACGGACGGACGGATGGATGGATGGGAGGGAGGGAAGGAGGAGGAGGGGCAGATCGGGCGAAAAAAAAGGGCTAAAAAAACGAAGACACAACAACACGGGAACAAAAAAAAATGGCGAATCACCGCGTGCGTGAACAACCACGAAGAGGAGGCCAAACAGAAAGAGAAAAGAAAACACACACAGCAACGAAAGGAAAAACAAAACAAAACACAACGGAAGAGGCGCGCCTTGCTGAGCTCATCATCACTCGGGGGAAGGGGGGAAAGGGGGGAAGGGGTGGAGTACAAAGACAACGAAAAAAAAACAAAACAAAGTGAAAGAGCACACAGGCTAAAAAAAAAATCACACACAACACACACACGCACACACACGCACGCACGCACGCACCCACACATATGGGGAAACCGAACAACGAAGAGAGGTCAACTTAGCGAGGAAGACACTAGAACGCGCAAAAAAACCAACAAAGGAAGACAGAAAAGAAAAAAAAAACGAAGAGGAGGAGAAGGGAAGGGGTTAGGGGCTCAGTCTGTGTGTGTGTGTGTGTGTGTGTGGGTGTGGGTGTGGGTGTGGGTGTGTCTGTGGGTGTTATTCGATCAACGGTGTTGATGCGGATTGATGGATGTACGCGTGTGTGTATATATATATATATACATGCCTCTATCCTTTCGTGTGTTAGTGCGTGGCCCCATGCTCATGCTCTATTTGCCTGCATGTCGCCCCCCCCGGTGCTTCCTCTGGTCTTGGCTTCGCTCCGTGTTCGCTCCGTCCCCTACTACTATTCCTCCTGCGATGGCGACGAGCACACACATACACACGCAGACCTCTCTCCCCCTTACTCTGCGCACCATGACAACGGGTAATTGAAGAGAAGGGAGAGGAGTGGTGGTGGTGGTGGTGGTGGTGTGGACGTGAGAGCGAGAGCGGGAGACGGAAAGGGAAAAAAGAGCAAGCGGACAAACCAAGGAAAGGGAGCGAAGAGGACCAGTAGAAGACACGCATACACACACACGCACACGCACACCCACACAGACAGAGACACAGACCGAGAGAACAGGTGCACCAGCAAGAAGAAAAGGGAAAGCAGAGAAGGCCCAGTGAGGGCCGACGGATATAGTCAGAGAGATCGAGAGAGTGAACGACAGTGCGCGCGGAGGTCGTCCTCTTTTTTGTGCGGCTTACACACACACACACGCACACACGCTCTCGCTCTCGCTCCTGTGGCCCCAAGCCTGCTGCTGCTGCTGTTGTCGCCTCGTGCCCGTGCTTCCTTTTGCGTTGTGCTTAGGGAAGGAAGGGCACGATTGCCATCGCCATCACGGCGGCCAGCGACGCACCAGCGAGGAGCGAGACACCCATCATCTGACCCGCCATCACACGCTGGCCCTCCGTGCGCAGGCGTGGGTCGATCGGGCCGAACACCATCGCCATCGCACCAAAGAAGCCGTTTGTGAGGCCGAGCAGTGAAAAGAACACGTATGGGGCCGGGTGGCCAGGGATGTACTTGTAGATGCACAGGAACGTCAGCGGAATGAAGATGAAGCGGCACCCGATGCTGATGAAGAGCACACGATGCGAGGGCCATAGGAGCTTCACTGAGGATAGCCAGCGGCCGGTCGCATCACCGCAGTTGTACAGCAGAATCGCGATGGTCGCAAACCACTTGTCCGTGCGGTCGACCGGGATTATAAGGGACGGCAGGATGAGCAGGGAAACAAAGAAGTTGCAGAAGCAGGCAGCCATGAGAGGCCAGATGAACTTTGCCACAGGCCAGGCGCGCGTGCGCTGCAGCTGCTCCGAGGTGGTCAGGTTTCGGTCGTCCACGTTGCTATCGCTGCCGGTGTCGCCAGGCTGGTGGTCCACCACCCGCACCTCTTCGCACTCGCTCAGATCGTCAGAGCCGCCCGCGCCCTCGGCCTTTCGGCGCGCCATGTCAGCTTTCTCGTCGATGAGATCGCCGTAGATGTCATTGCCCTTTGCCACCGGATTGGCAGCGAAGGGTTGATGCTGGTTGCTGCTGAGGGTGCCGTTCACTTCTCCCTCGGCGGTTTTGTTGGCCGCATCGACGTCCAGGCCCTTCGTGGCGTCCTTGGCACGCTTGATGGCACGGAACTCGCCGACGTGCTCCTGCGCGAAGGTGTTGAAGCGCAGGGAGAGCGCCATGGCGAGCGCAACAGCCATGAAGCCGAGAGAGAGGCTGAAGTAGAGGTACGCCTGGTGGAGCACCGATTCGTACGTGTCCTTCATGGATGCCTTGATGATGCACTGCAGCGTCGAGGAAATAACACCGGAAAAGCCGCAGCCGAACATGATGGCGGACATGAACTTCGGCGGCATCGTACCCACCAGCGCGTAGCACGTCGCCTCCAGGTACGACTTGCCCACGCCGGCCGCGATGGTCACGATAAAGAAGGCGGCCATGGCGCCAACCTGCGACACGCCCCCGGTGGGAATCACCAGAATCACGAACACCTCCAACATCATGAGCGTCAGGGCCATGAGGAAGCGGAAGGAAAGGGAGAGCTTGCGCGCCCACGGGGTCAGCACCGTTGGGCCCACCAATGCCTGCGTTACCACTGACGCCACGTTGTAGAAGGTAAAAATGTTATTCCAGAAAAGGGGGCTGTTCGGCTGCGCATCCGGGTTTCGTGTCGCGTACTTGTAGTAGTCGAGCATGTACGCGGGCGCCGACACGAGGGCATTCAGCGGCATGAGCATCGAAACACCGAGGAGCACGCACGTGGCATACACGTACGCCTCCGCCAGGGAGGAGAAGTTGAGGAACATCGTGCTGTGCTGATGCGAGGAGGAAAGCTGTCTTTCGTGTAGAGCGTCAACAACAAGAAAAGGAAGACGTAAAGCAAGAGTGGTCCGTGATGGGGCTTCCACTACTGTATTATCCGTGGGGAGGGGGAGGGAGAGGGGAGGGGGGGGGAAGGGTTTGCTTCTTAAAGATTATGTGCGTTTGAATCGCTTCGTCGTTGTCGACCTCTTTGCTGTTGCGTGCTCTTCCCACTGGTAACTTCAGTACAGCCTTCACGTCTTTTCCGGGAGGAGAAAGGGGGAGGGGCGGGGTGGGTGTGGAGGGCTGCTGATGCACACGTCTCTACGGCTTAGTGAGGATGCGAAAGACTGTGTGTGTGCGCGCGCTCACGTGCTGCCGTGTCGCTCTTTCTGCTGTCAACGAGAAAGAGGGATGCGGGGAAGCAAGACGAAGGTGGCGTGGGACACGCGAACCACAGAAACAACGGAAAGACAGAGAGGGGGTGGTGGTGTGGGAGGGAGGGCGGGGACGGGAACACGAAAGGCAAGTTTTTTTTGGGCGAGGTCAAAACGCAATGCGCTGGTGCGAAAAGAGAGAGAATAACTGCAGAGGAGGAGAGAAGGGCGTGGGGGGCGTGGGGGGGGGGGCGGTTCGAGGGGGGCGGATGGGTGGTGTGCAGCGGAGGAGGCGGATAAGCGCAGTGGTAGCACCGATTCGCACACACACACACACACGCAAAAACACCCAAGCAAGAAACGAGAGGGAGGGAGGCGGAGGGGATGAAGAAAGTCGTCAGGGTGAAACACATACATGGAGTCGAGGTGGGAGGCGCGGGTGAGAAGGGAAGGATGAAGGCGGAAGTGAACCCTTCTCCAGAAGGCTCAGCAACGCCTCGGGCCCACGAGTCCACGTGGAACATGCGAATGTCGCGATTCTCCTACGCTCTCCCCGCCGCCTCCCTTTCATTTGCCTGGTCACGGCCAACGCTGCGCTCCAACACGCACACGCACACCGAACATCACATGTGTGCGGGGATGCGTGAGGAGGAGGTACAAGCGCATGCACGCAGGCGCCCATCCTCATCGTCATCATCCCTTCGCCGCTGTCGGGTGGGTGGGTGCACAATCCACTCCTGCCCTTTTTTTCCTTCTGCGTCTTGGTCATGAGGAAATAACGGACAAAAACAGCGAAACAGAGAAAGGAAAAACAGCCGTATAACACGAGAGAGCCACCAAAAGTGGTGGCCACATCGCGTGCGCCACACGCAGAGAGACCGACGGAGCGACGGACGGGCGGAGCGACACACGCGTGCGCCTACGCGGATGTATGGGACAGCAGTCAAGCGACCCGGGGAAAGGCACTGCTAAAGGACAGAGAGAGAAGAGAGGAGAGAAGGACTTTACACATCTCACACGCCTCTTCTCGAGCCCTCACAGTCGACCCGCTACGTCACCTCAGAGGCACACACGCACACACGCACGCGTCTAATCGCCTCCTCACTTGCGGGCCTTGCGGGCACCGCGAGCCGGCGCGTTCTTGCGTGCCTCGGCCGCGATCAGGCGCTCCTCGCGCTCCTGGATCACGTTCATGCGCAGACCCTGCTGCTTCGGCACCGTCACCTGCAGGTTGTTCAGGTCCTTGCCGATCACGAAGATGTTCGCGGCACGGGTGGCGAACTCCGCGCCGGACGCGTCCTTCAGGTGCGCAATGTTGAACGCGCCGGGGTGGCACTCCACCTTCACGATCTCGCCGATGCGGCCGCGGTTGGCGCCGCCGGTCACGATCACGGCCTTGCCCTGGCGGTTCTTGATCAGGTCCACGCACTTCTTCTCCTTGACGTTGTACACGATGGTGTCACCAATGGAGGTGTGCGGGTCCGGGTAGCGGATGCGGTGGCCGTCGTGCGTCACGGCGACCGGCACGCGGCCGGTGGCCGTGTACAGGTTCACCACCTTCATCAGCTTGATCTGCGCCTCCGCCTCGGACAGGTTCACCAACGCGAAGCGGCCCTTGACGTCGTACATCAGGCGGAAGCGGTCGCCCGTCTTCGGGATCTCGACCACGTCCATGAATCCGGCGGGGTACTTGCCGTCGCGGCGCGGGTGGTTGTCCACGTGCACCAGGCCCTGGCGCAGGATCATCTCACCCTCGCGCGCGTTCAGCGCGTACTTCAGCCGGTTGCGGATGATCACCAGCAGCGGCAGGCACTCGCGCAGCTTGTGTGGACCCGGACGCGGACGCGGCGCGAACACGCCGGTCAGCTTGCTCAGCATCCAGTCCTTGGGCGCATACAAGCGCTTGAGGTGCTTCTTGGCCATCTTTGCGGGGGCGGGGGGGGGAACGAGCTCTACGGATGTTCTGTGGGGAAGAGAGCGAGAGACACAGAGGGCAGAGGGGGAGAAGAGTAGCGGTGGAAAAAGGCGAGTAAGGGACGATGGGCACCAGCACCTGCAGCAGCACACACGTGGGTAAGAGCATATACATGTACATATACTTGCGCGTGCGGGGGAGGTGAAGCAGCACACCCGAAAAGCGAGAGGGAAAGCGGGAGAAGGCGCCATCACGGATGGGCATAAGAAGAGGAAGAAGGCGAGGCAGCCAGCACTCCCGCTTTCTTTGCGTCCCTCCCCTTCCTCCCCACCGCAGCTTCCCATAACCAATACCGTGCTCCCGACCCTCGTCGCTTTCTGGCTGCTTTGGTCCCACGTAAGCGGTACCATCCGCCCGCCCGACCCGTGTCGCCGTCGCTTAAGAGCGGCCTCGGCGTGCGTCCCTATCCCACTACACATATATATATATATATGTGGGGGAGGGGGGAGGGGGAGAGAGAGGGATTTGTCTCGCCGCTGATGCCGCTGCTGCTGCTGCTGTGGTGGTCGGTGGGTGCTCAGTTGTGTTACCGGCTTGCTTGTGTGACGTCCTTGGCTTGATCGCATGAAATGAGCAAAGAAAAAAAGAAGGAAAATACAAACGAGGGCGACGCAGACACACGCAGAGCCTTTCGCCTCCCCCCTGCCCCCCCCTTCCTCCTCCTCTCCCCTCCCCCTACCCCACCCCCAAGCATGGAGGGAGAGGAGGAGGAAGAGGAGGTGGGGCAGGGGGGAGAGGAGGAGGAAGGGGGCGACCTGGGGGAATGCCGCTCGTGCCGAGCAGTTGGCTAACGAGCAAGAAAACAAAAGAGCGTGTGCGCATGCTCGATTGAGACGCGAGCGAGCTGGATGCCGACAGTGCAGGAAGCGGTGGATGGGGCGTGTCCATGGCCTGGAAAGAACGTCACGCGCGAGCGGAGAGGGCGAGCGTGACGAGAGAACGTGCGACGGCGCAAAGGGAAACTAGACAGCAGCAAAAGAACGGGCGGAGGAGGGTGGGTGGGGGGGGGGGGGCGCAGCAGCCGCGGTGCAAGCGCTCATGCGAGGGAGAGAGAGGGAGGAGCAAGAAGACAGGCCCGACGACACACAGGAAAGATGGAGAGAGGCAGCGAGGTGCACCTGTGGAGAGAGGAGAACTGCAACACATGTGGCGCGCATTACCATACAGGCTTCCGTGGGTGCTGCGTGTGCGTGTGCCCCTGTTCAACGCAGCCGCAAGCTGCATCCTACGTCCTCCCTCTCGTCTCCTTTTCGATAATACGGTTACCCCCTTCGGTGCCCGACCCTGCGCCCCTTCCATCTCCAGCGAACCCAAACCCCACCCCACCCCCCCTTCCTTCCTTCCTTCCTTCCTTCCTCCCTCCCTCTCTCTCTCTCCCTCGTCGCTCATCACCGGGGCATATTCCACGTCGTCCAAACGGATGCACCCGCGCGCGCGCGCAAAAAAAAAAGAAAACGAGACGACCGCCTCCCTCTCCATCCGGCAACACCTGACGCAGGGCGGGGCGCTACCACCGCTCTGCCGCCGCCGCCGCCCCCCCTCCACCCCCCACCGAGTTGCCACTTTCGCTCCGTCTCCATCCGTCAAGGACACATACGCACGCGCACGCAAGTGATCCGCACACGGATTCCCTTTCCCTTTCGCCTTGTCCTTTCCACTCGCAGTCGGCCGTGGCGGCGCGCGTGACACCCACGGAGAATAAACGCTCTGTGGGCATCGACAAGCGTGAGGCTGCGCGCACGGCGTCACACACACGCACACACGCACGCGTCTAATCGCCTCCTCACTTGCGGGCCTTGCGGGCACCGCGAGCCGGCGCGTTCTTGCGTGCCTCGGCCGCGATCAGGCGCTCCTCGCGCTCCTGGATCACGTTCATGCGCAGACCCTGCTGCTTCGGCACCGTCACCTGCAGGTTGTTCAGGTCCTTGCCGATCACGAAGATGTTCGCGGCACGGGTGGCGAACTCCGCGCCGGACGCGTCCTTCAGGTGCGCAATGTTGAACGCGCCGGGGTGGCACTCCACCTTCACGATCTCGCCGATGCGGCCGCGGTTGGCGCCGCCGGTCACGATCACGGCCTTGCCCTGGCGGTTCTTGATCAGGTCCACGCACTTCTTCTCCTTGACGTTGTACACGATGGTGTCACCAATGGAGGTGTGCGGGTCCGGGTAGCGGATGCGGTGGCCGTCGTGCGTCACGGCGACCGGCACGCGGCCGGTGGCCGTGTACAGGTTCACCACCTTCATCAGCTTGATCTGCGCCTCCGCCTCGGACAGGTTCACCAACGCGAAGCGGCCCTTGACGTCGTACATCAGGCGGAAGCGGTCGCCCGTCTTCGGGATCTCGACCACGTCCATGAATCCGGCGGGGTACTTGCCGTCGCGGCGCGGGTGGTTGTCCACGTGCACCAGGCCCTGGCGCAGGATCATCTCACCCTCGCGCGCGTTCAGCGCGTACTTCAGCCGGTTGCGGATGATCACCAGCAGCGGCAGGCACTCGCGCAGCTTGTGTGGACCCGGACGCGGACGCGGCGCGAACACGCCGGTCAGCTTGCTCAGCATCCAGTCCTTGGGCGCATACAAGCGCTTGAGGTGCTTCTTGGCCATCTTTTCGGGAAGAACGTTGCAGGAGGGGGATAGGCGTCGGGCTCAACCGAGAAGTAAAGGAAAGGAGTTGCGTTCCTCTTACGTGCAGGGCAAGGTCGGCCGAAGCGTGTGTTGCGCGCGTGTGTGTGGGGGGGGGGTGGCGCGCGTACAGAGTAGCAGCAATGAGGTACGTGAAGAGTGAGGTGGGAGTTCGAAACAAAAAAAGGCGGGGAAGTAGCGATGGCGCAGCGTACTATGTTTACTGCGACTGCGATGGGATGCCATGGCAGATGGGGTGGTGATGAAGAACACCCGACCGCACTACACGGCGTTGCACGTGGTCAGTCCCCGCCCCTGGTAACGGCAGTGCATGGCTGGGTGTGCACGTGTTCTACACTTGGAAGGGCACACATTACTCTTGAGGGCCGCGTTTCCGTTCGATACAGCGTGCATGTATCTTCGTACGTGCTGTCACGACGGTGTTGCCGCCGCGCTGCAGCGGGTCTCTTCGTTGTGGTGCACAGATGGTTGAAGTGCGAGCCGTCGTACATTAGCGGGAGACAGGGGGCAGAGGGACGGGGCGTCGGTAAGAACGGGAGGCACACACACGTGAGGGTCATGCACGTAGGACAACATAGTAGCCATGCTTGCCCCGCGAGAGACGCGGGCCGCACTACGAAGCAGAGAAGCCAGGTGAGAACGATAGGGAGAGGAGGAGGCACGGACGTGTACTCGGGATCACGAACTGGTCAACGGGTACGGGTGTGTTACACACACACACCAACCGAGTAGCGATGAAAAAGGAAAAGCGGAACCAGAAGAGAGAGAGCGAGCGAACGGAGGAGAGGTCGGTGATCGCCGGAGGATCATCCCCGGTAAGGTGTGTGCGCGCCTGCCTCCCTCCCATTTTAGGGCGCAAGCGGCTCCTCGCACTCACCAAGCGGATCACGAACGTGTCCTCATCTTCAGCCTTCTGTAGTAGGCGCCTACACGCATCACCGCCAGCACCATGACCGCTCGAGGCCCCATCCGCAGGCCCAGCCTGCATCCAGCCCGTCACGATGCTTCGGAGACTTTTGGGGGAGGGATGGGGGGGGGGAGTGGGGAGGGCGTGGCGAGTCGTGGACGGTAGTGCGGCGAACCCACAATGAATTACCAGCCATCCGTCAACGCACAGACGACTACCGTTCCGTTACGTTGAGCGGGCGTGCTTAAAAGCCCAAAGCGCGAGGAGACACCATACGCAAGCGCCATCTGCCATCATCACTAGAAACGCCTTCTGTCGCATGCCGACCCTCTTCGGCCCGCGCCCACCCCCGCCATGGTCTGCTGCCTTCTGCTCTCACTGTCATCAAGAGAACGCCGGCGCATCGGCGTGATAGTCAGGGCATACCCCGGGCAACCCCAGCGTGAACAGGGTGGGCGGATTTACGGAGGGCGCATCCGGATCGCAGCTGCACTTCATGGGAGCTGCTGAGCCTGGACAGCACGGCCCCAGCGCGCAGCGCAGGGGCCGCACATCGATCGTCACGATCGGGGATGTCACAGTGTTGCAGGCCGAGACAAGTCCGTCGAAAGCAAGGCGGTAACCGTTCGTCTGCGTGTAGCCGTCGTACACCTCGGGGCGGCCCTTCACGACATTCCAGAGAAGCCCGGCCGTCTCCATTTCGCGCACGACGCCGAAGGGAATAATGCCACACACGTACGGCGCTGCCGTCTCCCTCAGCGCCGAGGCTGAAGGCGACCACGACGGCGGCAGGATGAACTGCGTCACCCCGTCAGGCCAGCACGCAAAGAGCACGTTGTACTTGTTCATGACCATGATATGAAAGACTCGCGCGTAACATAGCAGGCAACAGACAACACCGAACTCGTGATCGATGCGACCGCCAAGCGCGCCAAAGACGGCAATGTTAGGCAGGACGCGCGTCTCCAGGAGTTGAGCAGGCTGCTCAGTGGTGAGCGGTGCAGACGGCGTTACCGACTCGAGAAGGCGTCGGCAGCGGTCAGCCTCCTGCCGATCCCCCCCTGCCTGCATCTCGGCGGTGGACAATGCCTCGGGGAGACGGGCCACGCAATCGGATGCAAGGGACGTGACGTCGGGCGATTGCGCCGCAAGCGGAACCTCCTGATTGAAGCCGTGCAGGGAGTCCACCCCGTTCAGCGGATCCGGCATCCCAGCGTCAAGTGCCCACAGACGGTGCAGCAGCGCCACACACTTCGTAAAGTCCGTCGACATCTGGCACGCTACGGGCAGCAGAACAAACGGCTCGACTGGCGTTGTCGACGACGCGGACGCCTCGAGGTGCCTGGAGGCGTCACGCCTGCGCCGGATCTTTTCCAGCAACCCCACCGGAATCGAGTCCACTGTATCATGGAAAAGTAGGCGCTTGTCGCCACCATTGTTGCCCTGACCACCATCACGGCGGTGAGGCGGCTCTGCATCAGCCGCAGCCGCAAGCACGATTTCCGCGTCACCAGCGTCAGCGAGGAGCATGGCGTGCGTGGCGGAGAGGCTGTCCAAGTCCCCGATGAGAGCATCGCACAAGCGCGATGCTGTGAAGGCGCTCTGCACCGCGGTGCTGCTGCCACTGCCGCTGCCCGCGATGCTGATGTAGTGTTCTGCGCAGTACCTCTTCAACGCAGCGTACGCCCCGTCCGCGCAAATGAAGTAGGGGCCGCGATCGTGGAGCTCTCTGCTCACCGGGGCGGCTTCCGTTTCCTCTTCGCCCTCCCTCGCCGAGGACGCCGGCGCGACGCGGCCACGGTGGCGCTCCAAGAAGCGGATGTAAGCGGCGAAGTCCTCGTCTGTGTTCGCTGGGCTGTTCAACAGAATGACCCCGAAGAGCGCCGTGTCCGAGACGGGTGCGTCCGTGGTTACGGCATCCGTTTTACCCGGCGCCAGCACCGCGTTGCACGAGCACAGCTTGCGCGTGTGAACAACCGGCTGGGTGCTGGGCTGCATGCATGTCTCGAGGTGCGACATGGCGCTTGAGAGGGACTAGCACCAGGAGGTGATACACGCAGAGAGAGAGAGGAGAGGCTGTCAACGACAACGTTAGCGAAAGATCCGGGGAGGGGGCAAGGGCAAAGTGTGTGTGTGTGGTGATATGTTTTATTTTTTCGTTTGAGTGCACGGCACCAGGGGCTCACGGATGAGTGGATGGAGGGAGACGGGGAGGGGGTGGTGGGGGCTTGAAGGCAGATGGGACACCGGAGCAGAGGGCCCTCGGCGGACGTCTGCATTCACTGCCCAAAGCGAGCCTTCACCGCAGTCTGCGTGCGTCGTCGCTGCCATCGTGTACGTCACGGAAATGGACAGGCCCCGCAACCAGAATTTCCTCCCGAGCGCAGGGAGGGGGATTTGGGGGGGGAGGGGAGGGCCCAGATGATGAAGACAGAAGGAGATGCATGAGAGAAAAGCCAGTAGAAGCAACCAGAGGGGAGATGGGCGGAGTGGAGAAGTGTACGCCCTCCTCTGCCCTCCTCTGCCCGCCTCTGCCCGCCTCCTTTCGGGGAAAGGAGGGGAGTGGTATATATATATATGTTTATATATATGTGTATATGTGTGTGTGTGTGTGGGGGGTGGTGGGGGCGGGGCAGAACAACAACAAGAATAACATAAACGAATGAGGAGATGCCATTGCACGTAGCAGCTGTAGGGCACACACACACACATATGCCAGCGCTGAGACAAGTCTACACAAACACGAAGGGAAAAAGGATAGCTTTACACATCTCTGCGCACGCCTCGATGATGACGGTGGCGACGTGGCAGGGAGGAGGACGGGGGAGCAGTGAAAACAAAACGAAGGAACGAAAAAAATAAGTAAGGATAGCGCAACGACGGGGGGAGGAGAGAGGGAGAGAGAGAGATGTAGACACGACATGACCGTAAACACGCCCACCTGCACACATACACACACGCGCACGCATGACAGCTCTTCAGGCTATCTCTCGCCTTCCCCTTCGTTTTTTTTTCGGGATGCGCATGTGCACAGTGCCGCCGTATCAAGGCTCACCGGCATTCTCTTCGTCTCTCCGTGCGTGTGCCTGTCTCGGCGCACAGCGCCCTCTCTCACCGACATGGCGGAGCGCACATGGTCTTGGTGTGCAGCCGAGCTGACCAACTCCACTCCATCTTTCACCGGTTGGCGTCTCCCCGTTCCTCCTCCCATCGGCTACGTCGCTGCCAATACGCCGAATTAGTCTCGCTTGTGGTTGCTCGTGGTCTTGCTATGCAGGTTCTGCGCGGGCGCTACCTCAGGCATTGACCTGTGCGACTTACTACCGTCAACCGTTCTACCAGTCGCATTCACCGCGAAGCTGTGCTTCGTCGCGGTGCTGTACGTGCAGGGGGTACTGCTCTCCCTCAACTCGACACTGCTAGCGCGGCTGCTGAACTTACTACTGTAATGGCTAAGGCCATCTTTGTCCACCTTGTCCTTGAGCAGACGCTTCCCTGGGGTACGGACGTAGAGCAGGTAGTAGGCAAGCAGGGCTACAAAGGCAGCGAACAGCACGAGACACTCGATCGTGAGCAGCACCCACCAGTTGTTCTGCACCCACACACGCTTATTGCGCGGCACTGCCTGGATGGGGATCGTGGGGAACGGGACGGGGGTGGAGATGATATCCTTTTTCTCAAGTTCGGACATTTTCGCCCTCTTGCCGAAACGTGTGTGTGTGTGGTGGTGGTGGTGGTGGTTTGCGCTCTGTCGGACGGGCGTTGCCGCTTGTTTCCGTTGCACCTGCAGATGATTCAGTCGCGTGCCTAGACGGCCGGTGAGGGTGAATGTGTCGCACCTCACAGAGCTGCGTGGGGAAGGAGTAAGGGGGTGGGAGTAGGAGGATGAGAGGATGGGAGTGCAGAGGAGGTAGACGGACACGAACTGTATAAAGGGCGAGTTGCCAGAGCACACCGGCGAGAAAGAGGCAGCAGAGGAAGACACACACACACACAGTGCACCCTCGTTGAGCATGCAGAAAGCGGGGACAGCAGCAACTGTCGTCCGTGGAACGGCGAGGAAGGCGAGAGGCAGGAAAAATATGCAGTGGCGTGTCACCCCTATATCCCTCGCGTCCTGTGACGCTGCTCTGTAACGTGCACTGCACGCTCCCGCGCGCGTGCGTGGGTTTCGTGCCTTTGCTTCGCTCGGTGCGAGGGCTAAACTGCGTGGGTGCGGATGCGTGCCGAAGTGCTGGCGCAGGTGTGCGAAAGGCGCGTCGCCGATAATGAAGAGAATCGAAAACGCGTCGATGCGCAGTTCACACAAAGACACACGCCAACATCACTGGGCGTGAGTAACGGTGATTATCTGCCCCGTATGAGTTTCGGTGCGCACGCGTGCAGGGTTTGGTGCATGTGTGCCTTGTAAGACGGCGAGACGGAAAACAAAAACGCCGACACTGACCGTGCCTTCCTTGTTGCGCGACACGCTCGTGTAACGGACGTGGGTGATGTGGGGACTGTGCGGGTAAGAGCGACAAGAGCGAAGAGGGAAGGGGGAGGAGGCAATAGGGGGAGATACAACGAGAGGGCGACAACACCATCCACGAAACCAAGCAGCATGCGCGCGTACAAAACATGCGCACAAGGGATAAAGAAGAGGAATCATCAAAAGGAGAATGGAAAGAAAACGTAAAGGAGCGAAGGTGAAGTTGCGACGCGAGCATCCGTGACAGCCGTACCTTCCGCACGAGCAGACACATGCTTGCGGCGACACATCTTTGCTCGAGGGCACAGCAACACCCATGTAAGGGAGAAAGGCAACGAGGAAAGGTGCGCTCCGGGAGAGAGCAGGGGAGGTAGACTTGAGGAGGTCCGTGCTGAGGTGGAGCGCGACGATCGACCAGGATTGATACGCCTAGACACATACAAAGAGATGAGCACATAACACACGAGAGAGAATGGGGTCAGGAGAAGAGTTATATGCAAAATTAAAATGCGCGTCTGCGCCTGCGCCGTGGGCAGCCCATGGGAGCGGGTGGAAGCAGCAACAGCAGCAGCAGGAAAAGGAAGGGGACATTGTGGCACATTGGGGTCTGCCAGAGGATAGGCAAATGGGTCTAGTTCAAAGTCACGCTTTTGCAAGCCAGCACAATCGGATAGCGGAGAAGGCGAGGCTCACACACACATACATACACATATATATATATACACACACACACATAACGATCTGCGAGACGATCCAATACCGGCAGTGTCGCGCGACGAAGGCAGCGACAGGAACACCACCAGCCACAGCATGAGAGAACGAGGAGTGGGGGAGGAGGGGGAGGAAGGGAGCAGAGCGCAGCCCAAGCAGGGAAGGTAGCAAATGAGAAACGCAGAGATGGGGGAAGAGAGCAGGAGAGCTATGTAAGTGCGCCTGCCGGTGCCGGTGTGTGTGTGTGGGGGGGGGGTATATATGTATATATATATATATGTACAGATGTTTCACTGCAACTTCCTCCGCACATACTCGCAGGCACGTGGGGCACCTTTCAGATGTCCAATGGTGCTCGTCAGGCCTCGTCGCTGCTGCTATTCCACTCGTCCCCTTCCTCCTCCTCGTCGTAGTTATCGTACGAGGAGTCGTCGCGCTCCTCCCCCGCATGGCTGTCATCCTGAGGCAGGGATCGTGCATCATGCTCCCTGTGGGAGTGTGGGTCGTCGTCGGAGTCGCTGTGGGTCTTCCGCTTCAACCTATCCTGGGCTTCACGGTGACGCTCCAAGACGATGCAGGCAAGCACCAGGCCCACCACTGCAAAGCAAATGATGGAGGAGACGATGATGAGTACCACGGCCCACTTGTACGCCTTCGGCCAGCTCTCGCTCGCCGGCTGTAGACTTCCACCGAGCTCGTAGTCTAGGTCACGGATCACCATCTTCGCCGCTATGGGTACGCCATATAAAAGAATCCGCTGAAGAGCATAGCGAATAGCCTCATCAATAAGCGACAGCTCCACGGCGCGGGGGACTGCCGGTACCACATCCCCGTTACCGGGCGGCACGACCAGAAGCCCTTCAGCGCTGAGCGAGTCCACTGCACCCGGAAGGGCCGGTAGTAGTTGCTGCCGCTGCTGCTGCTGCTGACGTTGTTGCTCGAGCGACATACTTTCTGCTGCTGCTTCTGCTGGCTCGATCGCTCTTTGTTCGGCTTCCACCCCACTGCCCTTCACGATCTCGCGCTCGCCCTTTTTTTTCTGCACCGGTGGCTTCCGTGCCACGAGGGTGGTGGTGGTGGGGGGGGGAGAAGGTACGCGCGCTGCCGGCGTGCTTGCTCGCTTTTCGTCCCAGCCTTCCCGTCTTGGGTTTCCAAGAGGGAGGAGCGAGAGGGGGGGGGAGGTGCCGTGGGTGAAGGAGGTTGGGCTGGCCGAAAGCGAAGGGGCGGAGCAGCCAGGGATGAGACGGAAAGGAGAGGAAAAAAATGAAGAAGGTGTGCTGAGGGCTGTCGTGAGAGCGCCGGGGAGAGCGAGAGGGAGTGGAATCAGAAGAGCCGCACGAGGGTGAAGCGAGCGGCCGCCATGAAGAAGTGCGCTTGCGCAACAACAGCGGCGTGCTGGTCGGGGTGATGTTGGCGCGGGAAGGGAGGGACGGAATGCGGAGGGGGTGGAGCTATCTGAAGCGAAAAGCGAGAGGATGAGCGTTACAGGTACGAAGCAAAAACGAGGAGGGAGAGACAGGGGCAACAGAGACCGTGGAAAAGTGAAAACAAATTATGTACGGTGATGTGTGAACGCACACTTGTGGGGCGTCGGGGCGGTGCGGGGAGGAGGTTCATCTACAGAGACGATGAGGGTGTCGAGGGGACAGAGAGCGAGAAGCAAAGGAAGAGAGAACAGATAGACGGATCGAGTGGGTGGGAGGAGGTGACGGCGAAGCGCACAGAACACCATCCCCTGCCCTCCCCCGCCCCTGTGCACGCGCTCGGCTTGTGCGCAACATGCATGCGTGTGAGTTGCGGTGGCGGTGCACTACTGGGGAAGGGAGGACCAAGCAGTCGCTAGGGGACCAAAACGAAAGGACGACGTGGGAGTGGATAGAAACGCATACACGAAGAGGGCGTCTCGTTTTTTTCTTTTTGTTGTTGTTGCTTTCGCGCGTGTATGTGCCAGAGAGGGAGCGGAACGAGATGGGGAGGGAGGGAGGGGGGAGGGGGGAGAAGGGAGCGGGCGAGGGACGAGGGACGAGAGAGTCCCGATCCGCAAGCGCTGAGCAGAAAGAGGATCCCATGTTCACATATCAAGCGGGAAGAGAGGAGAATGAGAAGGGGCAGCAAGGCAAGGAGGCAGAGGACAATGTTTGATGGCACATGCACACGCACAAAGTGCGAAAACCGCAACAAGACTGCGCGAAGGAGTGAGGGCGTAGCGAGCGAGCGAGCAAGACATGTGCGTTCTTCTTCGCCGTGCGATGGTTCCCCCCCCCCTCATCGTGAGTCGTCCGCTTCATCGTCGCGCGTGGCGGGCGACTCGGGGGGCGACTCTGCGAGGCGGGGGGAGGGGCAGGCCTCGGAGCGGGGTTGCGACGCAGGCTTCGTCCTCTTGTGATGCAGAGAACTCATCAAGAACAGCATGCCGTTCGTGCGCCTGTGCCGCTCCCCTCGCTCATGGCGGTGCTTGATGCGGCGGTGCCATCGAAAGCACTGAAAGGCGCATCCGATGCCACCAAGGACAACAATGATGCCAACGATAAGCCAGACATACCACAAGTCCCTCGACCAGCTCTTCACCGTCGGCATCGTGTAGAGCAGTCGATTCTTCTCCGCTGCCGACTCCATGCACAGTGTGCCATACTTCGATACCGCATACTCCCTTCGGCCGAGGTACGGATCACAGCCTGGAAGCGTGGCCCCGTTGTCCTTGGGGTTGGTCATGGAGGCACGTGAAGGCCGTGGGGGAGGGGGAGAGAGAATGTGTGCCCTATTCTGTGATCCTACTGCTGCTGTCGACCCAACCTTCACACACCTACGCATACGCACACAGGCGCGCAGAGAATCGAAGATATATATATATATATGTGTGTGTGTGCGGTGGGAGAGGGGGAGGGATAGGGGGAGGGGCGTTGTTCTTGCCTTCCGGAGGGCAACAATAGTGGTTGAGGCGATTCGTGGCGAGGGGGTGTCCAGGGCGGACACGTCGCGAGCAAACTCAGAACAAGACAATCTGCGTGTGTGATGACGATGACTGCCACCCGTAGGCATACCAGAACGCGTGTCGGTGCGCGCTCCCAACTGCGTTCGCGTGGAGCCGACGTGCGCGTCCGGAGAGCGGGGGGCGGGGGAGGGGGGCAGGAGAGCGGAGAGCGGAGAGGGGGACGGTGGGGCACAGCATTGCATTACCAGAGATGAGTGGAAGAGAAGGTAGAAAAAAGGTAAGTGGCAAGACCCGGAGAGGGACATGACGCTCTGTGCAGGAGGGGGTTGCAGCAGCGGCGGAGCAGCAGAGAACGAGCGAGGTCCACGCAAAGCCTGTAGAGGACGCCTGCAGCACCAGAGCCGCGGCGGTGGTGGTGGGGAGGGGCGGTAGCACTTCCCTTCTGCAGGCGACAGCATCGACACGATTGACTCCGGCGACTGCTCATCCGCACCAGCAACAGAGGCTCCAATGCGTCCTCGAGGACGCCACGACAGGGGCGTTCCGTGAGGGAGGGGGTTGGGTCTCGGTGAGTGGGTAGTAGCTTGGACACTAAGGCGGGAAAAGGACGGGGGTGGGTGGAGGAGGCACCGATGAAGAGCAGGAAACGAGTGAGAGCGCACGTTACTTTCTTTGGTCTAGGGACACGTACAGAAGGAGAGGGAGGAAGAGAGAGGGGGTGCCTACACACAGGCACAAAGGAGGGCGGCGGCCGCCGCAGGAGGGCGTGACAGTACATGAGGAGTTTCCCCACACCCCAACGCGGGGGGGGGGGGGCAACACAGGAGGGGAGGGGGTGGAGGAGGATCAGGTTAGGCAAGGGCGCACGGCGAAGTTGTAGGTGTGTGTGTGTGTG
>NC_018317.1:408298-454701 GCF_000234665.1 Leishmania mexicana MHOM/GT/2001/U1103
AGAGGGAGTTCACCGTGCCCACAAGGCGAGAGAGAGAAACACGAGCCACAGACGGAGTCGAGTGGCGCTGGCACCGACTGAGGTCCCGTATTCCACAATGTGAGTGCGCGCACACGCACACATCCACACAAGCGACGCCTCAGCGACTGCCGTCACCACTGCCGCAGTGCCGCCACATCCATCGCTGTCGATAGACTGGGAAGAGGCTAAAGTGCGTCCGCAGCGCTATCGACGAAGCGGCGCGATCGATGCTGCTCATGCTGTCGCGGCTGGTCGCCTCCGTCACGCCGACCGACATGCATCGTGAGCGCAGCTCTACCAACGACTCGGCGAAAAGTTGTTCCAGCTCTACTGTAGACACTACGAGGGATCGTAGCGCCGTCTCCAAACTGTCTGATGGCCATCTCGACGGGTGCGTCGAGCGGTGTCGTCGTCGTCGCCGCGATGGGAACGACTTCGACGCCGCTGCTCCCGCTGCTGTCGAACGCCTGGCCGCCACGGCCGCAGTGACCGCTCGTATCGAAGCTGCGTCGGGGCGGTTCGGTACAATCAGGTGCACATGCTCATGAGTGTGCACGTTCCACAGCGAGAAGAAGAAGGCGTCAGGGATGAAGAGTGACGGCGGCGGCGGCGAGGACCATGTCGGAGGCGAGGCTGGGCTTCCACGCCTCCGCCCTTGACGGGCCTTCCTCGACCTGGACCAGCACAAAAAAGGGAGTGCGGCGGCACCAGATGATGCTGCAGCGATGGCGGGCGTCCTCACTGTCGCCATGCCACTGCCCCGCCCGTTGCCCTGCCCTCCATCATTCGACTGCCGGTAGTAAAGTGGCCCTACATTGACAGCGACCTTGCGCTCACGGTGGCGACAAAAGGCTCCACCGCTGCCGTGCGACCACCACCGCCGCCACCATTCGCGGCAACGTCGAAGCGTTCGTGTCACGCCTCCCCGAACACCATCTCCTTGGAGTCTCAAGTGCGAGCCAGTCCCGCTTCCGACGCCTGGCGCGGCGAGCAGGCGGGCGATGAGCTCACTGTCCCGCGGTAAGCCTTGGTGTGAGCCGCTGCGACTGCTCCTCTTCGGTGCATGACGACAAGTAGAGCTGTAGCGAGCTGGTGAAAGAAACGGCGGTGACGCCGACTTCGGCGGACGCCCACGGCGTCCCTTAAATCCAACACCGTGGCGCGGAGGTACAGGCGTTGGACCTCCCTGCGTGGAGTTTGCGGCTTCTGAAGGGGGTGCAGCCCCTGCACCCACAGCGCCAGTCGAACTTTCCTTTCTCACGCGCTGCTGCTGAGTTGCCACGGCGTGCGGCACATCGGCAAGCGGCAGCTGTCGCACGTACGCCCTCGTCGCCGCTTCCAGCCAGCGCCACACACCTCGGTTGATCTGGCGGTGTTGCAGCAGCACATTCGACAGCAGAGCCGCCTCGATGGCCGCCTGCGGACTCGCGGCGACAGACGCATGCGGGGCGAGATGACCGCGATCGTGTCCGCGTGCCTTTAGCTCCGCCGGTACCCGTCGCGCTGTCTTGTCCAGTGAACGGTCCGTGAAGAAGGTGCTGCAGCGGCTCTGTCGCCGTGCACGGTCGACCGTGTCGCGGGTGAGATAGTACCCGCACCACACAGGAAGACGAGCGACGGGATCGTATAACAGTGTAAACCGCTGGCGTGGTAGACACAGAAGCGGCGACGCAGCCGCCAAAGTTGCGGAACCCTGGTTCTCGGTGTTCTGACAAGTAGCGGAGACGAAGACGTCTACCAAGTGCTGCGGCAGCGGTTGCCACCGATGCAGGGGTGCTCGTGTGAGATGCGCGATCGAGAAGAGTGCCGAGGCGGCAAGGGAGGCGGTGGAGCCTTTGGCTGCTGCTGCGACGGCGGGGCACTTTGCGAGAGGGCGCGTGCCTTTGTTTATCATACGCGTGCCCCACTGAACTTCTTTGGCAGTGTCGCGATCGGCACTGCTCAGCCGCGAGTGGCACGCAGGGGAGTAGAGCTTCAGCAGCGTGGGCCGTGAGATGCGCTGTGGGAGCCAGCGGCGGCCTGTGCAGGCAGCCAACCACTCTGCGGCATGTCCGTAGTCAAGCCGGCGCGTCTTGCTCACGGATCGATGTGCTGAGGTGCACCAGAGCCTCCGCCACCACCACGACCCCGGCCATGCGGCTGCTGCGGGAGAAGGCAGCAGCCGCAGCGAATTGCGGCGCTTGGCCTCGCGCTGAGTGTACAAGTGAGCTGGACGTCGGCTCAGCCAAGGGCTCAGGTGCACACCGACGATAACACCGCAGGTGCCCGCAACGGCTGCGGTGGTGCATGTCAGCCACAACTTAGGCGGCTGCGACGGCGCGGGGGACGACAGCGATGATGTTAGCGTCGGCTGTGCACGAGCCCCGCGCACCGACCCAGCTGCAAAGTACGCGTGGTCATGCAACAGGCGTCGCGCTGCCTGTGCGCAACACGGCGGAAAGAGCAAAATTAGTGAAGGCAGCGAGACCTCTGGTGTTACGCAGTCGCGTGATGAGCCGAGTGTCGATGGCTGCACAGCGGCCGGCTTAGCGGGTACGCTCTCCATCTGCGGCGAAGCATGCAGATGGATGTTGAGACCACCCACCACCACCGCCGCCCCGAAGACACGGAATCAGACCGACCCCGGAGAGAGAAGTACAGAGAGGAGAGAGCCGCGCATGGGGAGGAGCAGAAAACGGAGAGAAAAGGGAGGCCCAGCGCAAGCGATGGCGGCCCGTCGCGGCAGCACATCCAGCAACACACACACACATATAGACATATACGCACACGCGTGTAATCGCTGCGCTGCTCCGGGAGATGATAAAGGGACTCTCAGAGTGACAGATGGAGGTGGATGACTGCACGCGTCACCGGTGGACCCTCGCCTCCCCTATGAGGAGGAGGAGGGGGAACGAAATTACGGCGGGAGAAGTTGTGGAGAGGTGTGGCGAGACCGCCTCCCTCGTCCGTCAAGGGCACGCCCACACGCGCAACACATAAGGAACATGAATCAAAGGGCGGGTTGCTTCTCAGCCACTTGCCAGCAACACAGGGAAGACGCTGTGTGTGAAAGAGAGAGACACGGGCGGCATCTCCTGTAGAGCAGACGCGTTCGCAGCGGAAGCATCCACCTCCTCGCACTCACGACCGCACCACGTGGCACGCCCACGCACGGTGCTTGTTAATCGGCTTGATGGAGCACCACAGCGTCTGTGGCGACATGTGCTCTTCCTTCCGTTTTGCAGGTCCATATAGAGCCCGTGGAATACATCCGCGGCTGGTGCGAGCATACCTCCGGTTCTGTGTACTTGTCTGGCGAGGGTTGTTTGTCGAACTGACGGGAGGCTGTCGCCGCTCTCCCTCGAGCTGGATACACTGTCGCTGAGCGACTTTGCGTAACACTGGAGCGTAGGCGGCGCTGCTTGCAGTGCAAGATGCGCCATCCTTTCTGAGACCTCGGCTTTCTTATCTGACGACACTCGGTAGGAGATGCGCATCACGCGCAGCATGTCGTCCACCCGCTTGGCAAGCACCTCACGCTCGTGGTAGTGGTGACTGCAGCCTTTCCATCACATACGAGAAGGCGATGCACACCACCACGATGAGCCTTATCAGCCCTCAAAAATGATGAGGACAACCCACTTCTTGTGTCCCCAATACGAGAGAGGCGGCGGCGACGTGTAGTAGACGGCGTCCTGGCACTCCGCCGGTATCACGCGCAGACCGTCCAATTTCATGGTGGGCACCATACCGGCTCAGACACGTTCCAAAGAAGGGGTCGGAGCGAGGCGCCGTGTGTTGTCGCCGTTCATTTCTTTGCGTGTTTCGGTATATATGTGTGTGTGTGTGTGGGGAGGGGGGGAGGGTGGTGGCGCTGCTTCTCTCTTGCGTGCTCAGAGCGAGTTCTCACGCATGCCGATGCGGGTGCGGCTGTGCATTTTTAGGCGAAGATGGAGGGTGCGTGGGTGGGTGGGGGATACGACACGTATGCACGCCACGATGAGGGAGGGAAGCACGCCCTGACAGTGCCGTTGCTGAGAGACGGGGGAGAGACGGGGGGAGGAAGGGAGAGAGAGGGTGGAAAGGCAAGAACGAGGACATGAGCGCTGCGCCGGAGTACGAAGGCGCAAGCGAAGCAGCGTCGCTCATGTGTTCCCGTTAAGAGTATTCCTGTGTTGCCCGTTCTACGCGTCTCTACGTGTGTTTGTGCGTGCCTTGCTAAGAGACATGCCCGCATCCCTACACAGGACATGATGATGCAGCTGTGCCCCTCTCTCCTCCGTGTGCCGTTGCTGCTGTTGCTTCGATTTCGTTACTCTTGTACTGTTACGGAGCACCACGACACGACTGGGCCCTCCAACGCCGATCGTGTTGTCGACGGAAAAGAAAAGGTTGACCGCCCGTGTGCCGCTGTGTCGCTGTAGGCATCTGTGTGCGCTGATGCGTAGAGAAATAGATGCGCAGGCACCACCACGCACGCGTCGCTCCTCTGCCTCTTAACTTCCCCAGATGTCCCGCGTCCCCCTCACAGGCCTATCTCCTGCTCATACACGCACACGCGCGAAGAGAGGTGATGCTCCTATGCGTCGTGTAGCCACCGCGCACCAGTATTGACGTGACGCGGTGGCTACCCGCGCTACCTTGCCCTGTGCGGACAGAGCACAGACACACACACATACAAGACAAGAAATGCGGCAAGGTGGCATTGCGAGGGAGGAGGGGGAGGGGGAGGGAAGCCTCATGCGCATGGGAGGTGGAGAGAGGAGGACACCACCTCAGAAGAGTTCTTCATGGCGCAGTACGCGCTGCCTTGGCCTCGAGTGCCTGTTGCTTGCCCCGCTCAATGGAGGCTGCGAGCTCGCTCATGCCCGCACCCGACGCCGCCGACACTGCTGCGTATGGTAGGTCTTCGTAGAACTCATGCAGGAACAGAGACATAGACTGCGCCAGCGTCCCCGCGTAGCTGTTCTCTTGGTTGGCGGGCAGCACCTCCTGGGAGCCGAGCGCGGCCGCCCCGATGCGCGTGCCCTCGCCCCGCCAGTCGGCATTCTCGTCATCGCCGGGCTCTCCGGAGACGGCGCGTCTGCTCTGATTGCTGCGGCGGGGGTTAGTCACAGCCTCGTCAAGTGCGTCGTTGTCCCGCATCCACGCAATCACCGAGTCTGCAGACACCACGTCGGTCTTGTTGAACACCACGACGAGGGGCACCTGCTGCTTGAGCATGATGCCGCTCGAGTACAACATGGTCGACACGAAAGTTTGCGGGCTGCTCACACAACGCACCGTGTCGGCGACGAAGAGGAGCACCGTAGGGAGCACAGCACCAAACGAATCTGCGATGAGATGCCCTGAGGCGGACCACGTGAACACCTCGATCTGGCCAGGTGTGTCCACAATGATCCAGTCCAGTGTCGCCTTCTTCTTCTCCAGCAGCGACACGACCTGGTGAATCTTTGTGGCGAAGAGGTTCAGCGACGTCATGATAGCGCCGTTCGGGCCCAGCCGGTAGTTCTTCATGACCTCCCCATACTTCACGCTGTCACGGATGTCGATGTTCACGTTGTACGGGGTGTGGGTCACGGCGGGGTCGAGGTTGATGAAGTACGAGCGGATGCCGTTCGCGTGGGCGTAGTGCTGCATGCGATGCACCAGCGTTGTTTTGCCAGTGCCGGCCATGCCCACCACAAGGATCACCACTGGCGTTGTCTCGGTGGAAGAAGTGGTGATGGGTGGCGAGGCTGAGGCCGGGGCAGACGAAGATGTGTCGACCATGATGCAGGGAAATGATGATGGGCCGAGAACACGGGTATACACAGAGAAACGGCTTGTGTGTGTGTGTGTGTGTGGAGGGGGACGACGGCTGAGGAGGCTGAAGGATGCTGCACTGGTGGATCGAAAGATCCTTGCGGTACCCTGTATGCAGGTACACACACATACACAGGAAAGCCATGGGCACACAGAGAGAGATGAAAGGGTGTGTGGGGTGTTGGTGGTGGTTAAGATGACCATGGAGAATGCGGCTGGACGTAACGTCATGGGTGTGCTCGAACGAAGCGGGAAATCGCGAACTTCGCATGTTTGTGCAAAGGAGTCGAAGGAGGGGACGGCCACGCGCGCGCATGTCATAACAGGCGTGCCCCTCCTCCTCCTCCTCCTTACCTCTGTGGCTCACGTTCCCCACCCTTCAGTGCTCGTCCGTTAACGCACGCGCTTGCTGCGCCGCCTTTGCTGCACGTCCGAAACCCTGCCCCCCACCTGCCTCTCTGAGAGGTCCAACACGTGCACCTGCACCGCAGAGATGAAGGCAAGGATATTCCATGCTTCGCTGCCGTGTTGGGGCGTTGGCCTGATGCGTTCCTGTTTCCTTCGCTTGTAAAGTTAGACGCCGTTGCCACCCATGCGCTGCCATTGATAGGGGAGAGGGGGAAAGCATCGTGCGAGTGGCAACTACATGCAGAGTGTGGGGAGGGAGGGAGGGAGGGAAACGAGCCGGACACGAGCGGGGTGCAACGCGGAGAAGCCGTCCGGGTCGTCCCCCACCAGCGCACACCACTCCCTCTCTCTCCCTCTCACGCACAGACCCTCTCTCAGGCATCATTAAACGGCGGGGGAGGGGGGGGGGGAAACGCAGAGGACTACGGCGCTCTCGTGACGTGTGTAGATGTACACACGTGCGCGCCGTCATTCATGAGTCCACAACACCTCCAGGCACACAACCCCTCGGGTGCTGGTGCCAGGGCAGGAAGAGAGACGGGAGGGAGAGGGGAAAGGACCGACACTCAGCGAGATTGTCCATCGCGACATCCACAGCGTCTCTGTTCCTCTGTGCGCGCGCTTGCATTGTGTGTGTGTGTGGGGGGGGGGGTCGGTGGGTGTGCTCGCATGAGGGCTATTGGTGGAGGGAGGGGGTGGTGCCGGTCACTGCATCATCGCCACGCCTGGCGGGGACCACCCCACCCCACCTCTGCACAGACTTTACATCACGCCATCCACCGTCTTTGCCTTCTACTCCTCTTTTCGATAGTGTACCCGCTCTACCCCCTCACCCCTCTACACCCATCGCTGCATCACACTTCGGCCGTGTCTCCTGCATGGCGAATCCATTACGTCGAGTGACATCATTAAACATCACGTGGCCTGTGCCATGAGGGCGCAGAGGTGGCCCATCGCCGCTGCATACTCGCGCTCGCTCATGCACGACGACCGCAGCAGCTTCGCACGCCACTGTGCCAGGCGGCTCGCGACACACAGCAAGTCGCCCTTCATGGGCAGCTGAACGTGGAGGAGCAGAGCTGATACGGTGGCCGCCAACCGCGCCGCCGTAGAAAACAAGGTTAGCTTTGCCATCTCGCATTCACCGTGGTCTCGAAGACGGGAAGAAAGGTCCATATAGTCGGTGACGCTGCTGGCTCGCACACCATTGCTCTCCTCGTCTTTGTCAGCATCTCGAGTGTCGTCCTGTGGCTGCCAGAGCATGGGCAGTTCGTTGCAGAGACGGCATACGGCGTAGAGGAGCTGGTAGTGTAGCTGACACACCGGTGACCGCAGCTGCGAAGTGTCGAGTGCACTGAGGTTCACTCGTGACGCGGACGGCGAGCCAGGAGGCCCACCGCGCGGCGTCGACAAAGACGAAGGTGACGGGTGCGGGTGCGGGTGCGACTGGTTTTGGCGATCTTCACCGGCAACAGCCGCAGCAGTAGCAGTGGAGAGACTACCCGGCGACGCTGGCGAGCCTTCATCTTCATGCCGTGTCGTCCTTTTCCCATCACCGTTGGCAGCCGCGCTGGTCACCGCAGTGCCGCAGCAGACGTCAGCTTGCACCAGCGTCCGAAGCTGCTGGAGAACTGGGGGTGGGCTCACGTAGAGAGACGTAAGAAGGCGAAGGAGCGCCAGGCATGTGTGCTGTGGCTTCGTAAACGCATCGACAGCGACTTCCGCCTGCAGATCGGGGCAAGAGGTAGATCGTGACGCGCTGCGAGGCTGACCAATGACAGCAGTGCTGCGTAGCAGCTCACTGACGGCGCGCACAAAGGCGTCCACCAACGCATCCAGCAGTGTGCGCATGCCCTCTGTCACAACAGCCGCGAGGATGCCTTGCAGAACATAGGCAGGCTCTTGCGGCTGCTGTTGAGGCGGCTGTCGTTCACCGCCATGGCCAGTCTCAGTCCGCCGCCCAGCCATCTCCCTTCGATCCATCGCCGCTGGCGTCGCCGGAGACGTGCTAAAGGTAGTGGAAATGGCGGCGTCACACGTCACAAGATCGGTCCAAGCCGGGTGACCCATCCACCACGCCACATAACCCAGCGTCGCTGCCTCGCACGGCCACTGAGAGAGCACTTCGCACCATTGCCGCGTGAGATGGCGCAGCTGCTCGACAAGTCTATCGAATGCGCCGGAGGCAGCCGCTGCTGCAGGCGGAGGCGGGATAAATGCAAAGGAGGCGCGGCAGTCACGATCATCTGCGCTATGAAACAAATTGGACGAGTGGTGCGCCCTCGCTCCGTCCAACAGCACCTCCGCCAGGTCTGCCTCAAGTCGTTCTAGTCCATCGAAGATGAGCAGCAGCGCAGACCGTAGCGTGCACGGCTGCGCTGACGCGGAGGCCGCATGCGCTACAGGAAAAAAGGAATCTAGGCCCTGGGTGGAGGTAGCAGCAGAGCTAGCAGGCGTGGTGACGGTGTCCGCGTCGCGCTCGAGGTGAGCAGCCATAGCGCGCGAGAGGGCGTGCGACAGCCACGGCCGCAACCACGCAGGCGGTCGTGTGGGAGGCACAGTGGCAGTTGCCAGAGGCGGACCAATGACAGCGGCTGTCAACTCAGCTATCCCAGATGGCACAGGAGCAAAGGCAGCGAGGAGCGCGTTGAACGGCGACGATGCGGCCGATGGTCGGGTACCGCTGATACCGCTTGCTGGCGCCGTCGCGGAAACGAGAGCTGTCGCCGGCGACTGTGGAGACGCCAACGCCACCGACGACAAAGATGAGGCGGACGACGATGTTAGACACCGCCTCGACACCGCAGCGCCACCGCTGCCGTCATGGCTGCTTGTGTAGCTGAGGCGCTGGTCAAACCGCACGTCCGCAGAGCTCCCCATGCGCCCGGTCCGGCGCCGTCGCCTGGACCCGGGGACTAATTCGACGTCCCCGACATCCAACGGCGGCCCTTCTTCAGCGCCCAGTGTGGACAGATGGCGGGAGGCGCGGTACCCGCGGGCTACCTGTACCGTCCGCAGCGACGATGGCACCGGTACCTGGGTGCGTCCTGCCTCACCCGAGCGACTCGCCGTGGCCCAGGGCAGCACTGCCTCGGCCTCCTCGCGGATACCGCAACTTGCATGCAGCTCCGCCGCGCGACGAGCACGTTCCTCCAGCGCATCCATGCTGCTTGGGGAGCGACTCGCTTCCGGTGGCAGTCGCACCTGCTTGTGCGTGGTGTCCTCGGCGGAGATACGGGGGGCAGCCGGGCCTGTGAATGTGTCGCCATGGCCACGGCGGTTGCGTGCAGCCGACAACACCGCCGACGACGTGACGCTGTTGTGTGCGTAGAAGGCTGAAGGCACGCGGTAAAGGTGTTGTACAGGCACGGCGGTAGACGAGAGAGTGTGTGAGGAAGGGCTTCCAGGAGAAATCGGTCGCTGGCGTTGCTGTGGAAGCCTGTCGAGGCTGCGGCTTGAGCTTTCCATCTTCGCCAAGCGAGGCGAGGATGCTAAGGATGTGGAGGAGGTCGGGCGTGCCTGCGGAGTGATCACTGTCACCGGATGCTCCCGTGCCTTTGCCGCGGCTGCTCCTGTCGGCGTTACGAGAAAGTCACCGCGAGGGCTGCAGCTATTACTGCGCCCTTCCTCATCGCGTTCGCCGTTTTGGGCAGCTGTCAAGCATCTTTCTACCGCCTTAGCCATGGTGGTCGCCGCCGCAGAACCGGCTCGCGTGCCGATGTCACGAGAGCAAGTGTGGCTGTCGCGCGCAATGGACGTGCCGGCAACAACAGATTCGCTCATTACCGAGTGCGAAGGAGGTTTTTGTCTGACTGAGTAGCCGCCCGCACCACCCGCGTCGCCACCAACACCATCAGTGGTCGAAGCGTCACAGTCGGCGAGGTGAACGTGTCTGCGCGTGCTCGCCGCGATGGTCGCGTGGGCTCTTACGCCGTCCGTCACAGGGACCGCACCAACCAACTCGACCCCGGCAGCTCCGAAGGACATCGTTAAGGAGCCCGAGAACGTCGTGTGGCGGGCAACGGCGGCGCTGGTGTAGCTGACCGCTTGCACACTGGCGTCCGCAATGAACGCCGTTAAGCGGGAGGGGGAGGGGAGGGGAGGGGAGTCGACAAGAGGATATGATGAGGGAGAGAGACGCAGCGACTCTCTGAGAGAGGACGAGGCGAAGCAAGAAAGCGTTAGACAACGAGAGATTTCTCTATGGCAAAGAGGGGGGGGGAGGGCCCGCACCAAGCGCCGACAACGTCCACGCCAACGCCACGCCACCGTCTAGTTGTAAGGGGGTGAGTACCGGGTGTGCAACCTTCACACCGACCCGACCTCCTTTTATTTTTCTCTTCCCTCCCCTCCAACGAGGAAGTGCGAACGACCAGATGCGCACGTGTGCACGTGTGTGTGTGTGTGTGTCTAACGTGGGTGTTGGTCCGGTGAACGGTGCACTCTAGGCAACAGCCGCACACGAGTGAGACGGGATGGGGTGGAGTGGAAGGGTTTAAAAAGTCAGAGGAAGCCATCTGGAGCAGGACAGGTGTAAGGGGCGGAGGGAGGGAGGGAGGGAGGTAGCCGGCATAAAGTAGGGACGGTGAAAGATCAGGGCTGGCAACCACCAGAAACAGCGGGGACGCAGCGAATTGGCCGCACCGCACGTAAGCATGTGTACCGGGGGTGACGAGACGAAGGTGGGAGGCCATTGACCGATGCGAAGAGTCCGTCTGACCGCCGGAGAAAAACCCCATAGGCACACACAGAGACCCCACCCCACCACTCCACTCCACACGTGCACGTGCTGTGTCTGTTGTTGTTACGTTGACGCGCTTGGCGCACTGCTCTCACGAGGAGGGGGAGAGGGACAGCGAGACAGACAATGAGGGCCGAATCATCACCGGTCAATGCGCTGTAAAAGGCATCTACCCCTACCGCATACCAATGCAGACACGCACGTGGGCACGGGGCTCGAGAGAGGGACGCAGAAGATAGCAGTACGAAGGAAACAAACAAACCACAGGGGTGGCGAACAAGAGGGAGTGCGTCGTAGGCATCCATGCAGAGGGGGGCGCACGGGGCAGGGAGGGTCGAAGCAACGCAAGGAACACACCCACGACGTGTGTGTCACTCGATGCATCCCCTCCGCCTCCAGTTGCTGCATATTTAGCAAGAGTGAGCATCACGAGCTGACGCATCGCTTGTCACCCCCCCTTCCCTGACCCAACGCTCAACTCGCCACCTCCTCGCCACTGCCCCCCTCCCTCCTTCTCCCGGATTCGCCCGGCTTCGACTCTTTGACCCACTCACCAGCCTTGCGGAAACATGGCCTTGAAGCGACGCACGAAAAACTTCTGCCGCGGCCCACCCACGTCCGAGCCGTACTGCCCGCGTGCACGCCACACGTCCCGTGAGTGAGTCAGCGGCTTCTGGCCAATTTTGGAGTGGTAATCAGGGTGGACGTTGTAGTAGGTCGACTTGAACTCCGTCACCTCCTCCGTTTTGCGGCGGATGTCACCGACTTGGTTGAAGCGGCGCATCTCCTCCGCCTTCTTGCGGTCCCGCTCTTCGGAGAAGTACATCATCTCCTTCGTCACCTCATCGCGCGAGTGAAACCAGTGCATGTTCTCCGCGTACGTCTTGATCGACTTGGCCCGCTCCCATCCGAGGATGAGCCGGTAGTCGATGTCCTTCTCACTCAGCAACTCGTTGTTCGGGTCTCGGAAGGTACTCCGCACCTCCTCGGTGATGACGTCGCGGCGCGAGCGCATTGGAAAGCCATGGGCCCCCTTCAGCAAGCAACGATAGAGGCGAATCTTCTCTTGATGCCTGTAGGAGACCGGCGCCCCGGTAGCCTCAGCGGCAGCGCGGTGTGCAACGAGAGACGTGTGCAGCATACCTCCAAGAAGGGGGGGGGGGAGGCTATTCGATAGAGCTACGAAGTAGGGCACCGGGCAACACCCTGGGGAAGCGGCCCATACGTATCCGCAGCGCCGGCGAGTTGCTCTGAGTTGATCTTTTGCTCTCCTCAACCGCCAACGACCGCTACGCGCGTGCTGCGGTCACAGGCGATGGGAAGGGATGACGCGAAAAGGTGAAGGAGGTGCAGTGATAGATTCGAGCGAAAATAAAAGAGCAACAAAGGAGGTCCGACAGAGCGGAGTGGAGAGAGAAAGAGGGAGGGAGAGGCGCCGAACACAAGCAGGAACAACGAGGGAGGGGGACGGCGGCAGCTGCTGCTGCTGCAGTCGTCGCGACGCACCACACCGGGCCCACGCACCACTCCAGGAAAAATGAGGGAGCAAGAGCACGACCGGTGCGCGAGGGGAGGACGACGGGGGGGTGAGGGTGGGGAATGAAGATAGAGCGAAACACACACACACACATACACATCAAGGAGATCTGCGCACACGCGCATGTGCATGCCTGGGCGATGAGCGGAGGAGGAGGAGAAAAAAAAGGTACGAGTTGGCACGAGAATGCCTTGTGCTTGTGCCATTTTTTTTCTCCTCCTCCCCAACACACATTCCTTCTCTCCATCCTTTCTGTGCTGGCCATGTCGTCGGTCCCCAAGGGAGAACGAACGTGGCAGCGAGACGGCAAGGGTGAGGGGGGGGGTGGCCCTGTGACACGATCCGTTGCTTTTTTGGTGCGCGCTAGCAGGCGTGTGGACTCCCCCCTCCTCCTTCTGCTGAGCGCCGGTTTTCCATGGGAGAAGGCGAAAGGCGAGGAGCAGGAGGGTGTGTGAGAGACACGGAGATCTCTGCAGACCAGCACGGTATGTCTATGCACGTCTGCCCATCCCTACCCATCCCTCATTTTCCGCTGTGCCACTTGGACGTCCATCGCACGCCTCGACGCCTCAACTCGCCGCGCTTTTTTTGTTTAGTTTGTTTTGTGGACTGTCCTTGCCTGCCCCCTCTGTGTGGTGACGAGAGCCGGAGAAACACGGATAAGAACATGCAGCGAGAGAGGAGCTCAGAGGGCGTGGGCTGTGTCTGTGCTTGTGTGTTTGTGTGTGCGTGTGTCGACGTGTATTGCTGCTCTGTCCCGCTACCTCTCCACGTACGCGCAAAGACGAAGCCGGAGATGGACTGGGAAGGGAGGGGGCAAGCCGTCACACTTGGATGTCTGCAACATCTGGAAGGGATGTAGCACCGAGACTTTCATGACGAAAACACAAACAAACAAAACAGTGGGCGACAGAGAAACGTGAGAAACGACACGCACGCGAGAAAAATTTTGTACACATTTGAGGGGGAAGGAGAAGGAGAGCGTCGTCATCGCGTGTTGTGTGTGTGTGTGTATCCACCAGATCCAGGAGGAGGGGGGGGGTGGACGTGTGCCCGCCCTCTCATCATCTCCCACCCACCCACCCCCATCCTCAACAATAGCAACGAAAGGAGTACCACATCTCTCTTCGTCTCACACGGCGTGTGTGCGTGTGTGCGTGCACCGAAAAGCACAGCGCCTGCGAAGATGGTAGGGAAGAGAGCGACAACCCCCCACCCCAAACAAAGGAAAGGCGAGTCTGTGGAGTCACCACATGCAGCACCGGGAAAAGGAAGGGCATGTGAGGAAGAGGGGGTGGGGGTGGAGGGGCATAGCAGTTACCAGAAAAGTCATACACATGTGCGCACACCCAACTGCCCCCTCCCACCCGCATAAACACAACGACCAGGTAATAATAACAATAATGCCAGAGTATTCAAGGAACACACGCCCCCCTCCCCACACACACATACACGCACGCACGTACCGAGCGACGTCCGTGAGGCACGCGAAAAAAAAAAAGCAACAACGATGTGCATGCTGAGGGGCAATCGTCGAGACGCTTACACAGAGAGTCAGAGCCAGAAAAAGGAGGAGGAGACACGACAGCAGTGGGTCCCATTTCTCGACGCAAGGGGAGCCACACACCGGCACACGGAAACCAGAGCGAGCGATTGGGGTGGGGAAGGGGAGGGGAGGGGGGCATACAGACTACAGTTCTGGTGGTAAGAGAAAGAGTGGTGGGTATGTGCATGTGTGTGTGTGCGTGTGGGGGGGGGGGGGCAGAGGCAGAGTGACCGCGAACAGCAAAAGAACTGAGCCGCCACCGCCGCCACAAAAAAAAAGCACGCACATGTGTGCACATGGGCAAGACGCCCGCGAGCACGCCCGTGCGCAGGCCACGCCCTCGCGCAGAGGGAAGAAGAATGCAAACAAACAACAACCAAACGTGGTGGCCCCTTATCAGGCACGAAAGGACAACATTTTAAATCAAGGAAACAGAGGTAGAGGAAGCTATGTACAGAGAAGTCGCGATAGAGTGGGGGGTGGGTGGGGTGTGTGTGGACGGAAGAGACACACACACACACACGAACGCCGGGATCCCCTCTGCCAGGGAAGAACGCCTGCGTACGCGTGGCCGTGGCCCACATACACATATATATATTTATATACACATATACTCACGGGTGAGATCAGGATAGCGACTCTGCCCCCCCCCCCGCCGCCGCCCTCGCTCTTCGCACAGTTGATAACGAGGCACCTCGATAGACCTCCATAAAAGACAGCCGCACACACCAGGCGAGAAGCGGAAAAAAACGTCGAGAGGCGCGTGCCACCGATAGAAGTTGCGTGCGAAGCTAAGGAAGGTGAAGAATGTGTGCCACAGAACTATGGAGCAGGCGATCACATGAATGCCCTCCATTGCTCTAAGGAGCCCGCGCGCGCAGCTGTTCCCCGGCATGTCGCTGCTGCCATGGGGGCTTCGCTGTCCTGTGCTTACATCCAACTGCCTGTGGCTTTCCGGTCGCCACTGTACAGGGGGTTGACGCCTTCGTTCTTGACGCCGTTCGGGCTCGAGAAGCAGTTAGGGTATTGATTTGCCGCACCGTGGTTGGCGCCGTACATGGTGCCTTGCTCCGTGTTGAGTTGCTGCACCGAGTCTCCCATATCCCCGTCGTAGTCGCCTGAGGTGTGTTGGGTGCACTGCTGCACGAAGGAGCGTGTGGACACAAAGGACTTTGTGCGCGTGGCCTGATTCATCTCTTCCTGCGCCCACTCCGGCGCATCCTCCGGCGGCTCGTCCATATCTTCGTTGTCCTGGCAGCACGCCGTTGCAGTGAAGACGACGAGGCACAGCACCATGAGAATGGAGAAGAAGATGGCCCACCAGTTGTTCTGCAGGCTGCTCGAAGTGTCCTGGGGCTCGTACATCCCACGGCTGGGACCTTGTGTCTGGCACACAGCCCAGAAGAATGCCTGGCTTGCCCTCTGCGACTCTTCCCTCCACCTGCTGGCATTGTAGATGCTGCTAAAGAGGAATCCGGCGTAGCTGTAGCCGCCCGAGGCCCTGTTGTCGGACCAGGTGGATGTGTCGCCGTTGCCAACGGCAAGGAGGTCCTGGCCAAACATAGAGCTCGGCCGCAACAGAGAGTTCCTGGGGGCGGTGGCATTGAACCATGACGGGAAGCCGCCCTGCACGCCGTACACACTCACGGACGGCGACTCCGGTTTCCCGAAGTAGTTGCCGATGTAGAAGGTAACACCAACGTTGCTGATGTGCAGCGGCAGCTCCGGGTTATCCTCTGTCTCGGTCCAGCGGCCTTGGTTCCAGCGCCAGTAGCAGCTGAAGGACAGGCCCGCACCGGAGCCGAGGATATGCTCGGTGAGGGGTGGAGGACAATCGCCAGCCGTGCTGGCGTCCGTGCTGGCCCCAAGGTACGCGTACCACTCCGTGCCAGCGCCGGCACCGCGCGCCGCCTCGATGACAGCGGTGTGCATCACGGCCGTCGGCTCACCAGCCATGTAGCCGCCACCCTCCTGACAGAGAAAGCGGCTCTCCATCTTGTGGCCGCTTCCCTCAGGCCTAGCGAAGGTATTGAGCACCGGAACGAATGCAAGCCCTTGAGCGTGCTCGACGCCGTGACTGAGGAGCACGACAAGCAACACCGCAACGGAGAGAGCGACGAGACGACAATGTCGAGCGCCACCCACGTGGTGGGACGCTGCTGGCCCGCCCAGCTGCATCGCCGTGATCAGTGCCGTATGTGCCGTGTGGTTTTCTTGTTGCTGCCCGGCGCTCTTACGTGCTTGCGAGGAATAAACAGCGGCAGAGATGGCGGAGGAGGGACACGATAGACGGATGCGGAAAAGAGAGCCTGGCTACGTAGACCCCAACTAGCTCGGAGGCGGACTACAGGAGGGAGAGAGTGAGTGAGGGGAGGGAGGGAGAGCCTGGAGGTGCGTGAGTGTACACACACACATACACACGGATTGACAGGCAGGCAGACGGAGAGGTGAGGGGTAAGGAGGAGAGCACCAAGAATAAGAAAAACGGAGGCGCAAGTTCGATGGGCACAACGTTTCAGAAGGTTCGTGGTGACGCTTCGTCTTACCTCGCGTCTCTGGTGCGCTGTCCTTCTCTGTGCGGCCTCGCTGATCTCCTGGTTCCCTTGCCCTCTACTTTTCTTTCGTTGGAGGTGGGGGAGGTGGAGCAGAGGGGGGGGAGTCGAGGTGATTTGCGGTTGCATTGGTGTGTTCGCCGCGAAGGGTGGGTGGAGGGAGGGAAAAGGGGACAAGGGGAGAGAGGTATGTATGCGCATGTGTATGTGCATGTGTATGTCTTTGGGGGAGGGGGGAGGGGGCGCAGGGGAGACGCGGAAGGAGGGAGCATGCATGGCGGCGCACCTTGCCCTTTTCGGTGGTGGCCGGTGGTGGTGGTGGTATGGGTGGGTGGAGAGCCCTTCATCGCTTTCACTGTCTGAGTGCACTTCTGGACGGAAAGACGAGCGACAAAACATGTTTTTTTTTCACTGGTGGGCAGAGAGGGCAGGCCAGACAAACAACGACGCAAGTGAGGCTGAGCCCTCCATATAATGGCGCCGAGTACTGCGACGGTGCTCGCAGCGAAGACGAAGAGGAGAGAGAAAGGGCAACAACAACAGCAGCAGCACCCACAGACACAGACACAGAGGCTTGTTCACTTTCATGTGTATGCAGACCTGCCGCAGAGCCTCTCTTGCATCCGTCTGTTTGGTTTTTCGTGTCGCGCACCCGACATCACCGCTTCTCTCTCAATTTTTACTCTCTGCATGCCTTCTGCTCTTCAGTCCTTCGCCTCCTGCATGCGCACGTGCTTGCATCAGTACGTTGGGTGTGGCCGTATTGCATCCCTTCTCTTTGCGTCGCTCTCTGTTTCGCTCTCTGGGCACCACGGCAGAAGCTCCTTCGCCGTTTCTGTTGGTGCCCTGCCCCCCCCCTCCCCCCGCCGGCACACCAGTCCCCGTCATCCTAGGCAGCTGTAAGGAGGCACCCATCACACCACCCACCTTCTCCCCGCGTGCAGGTCTGTTAGGGGCGTTGACACGGGCAGCGGGAAAAACGCACAGACGCGCTCTCGTGCAGACAGAGGAGAGAGCCAAAGGGAAAAGCAACAACAACTCAGAAGAAGAGAGCAACGCGAAGGGATGACGCAGGACGACCATGGAGATGCGCGCAGGCGCAGGGTACATCGGCCCTCCTCCCCGCAGCCCCATCACCAGAAAAGGAGGTTTCTCTTCCAAAACCAAAGTCCCCCTCCTCCCCCAAAAAAGAACGAGAGATGACGTGCAGGAGACACAGCGCCAACACACACACACGCACGCACGCACGCACGCACACGCTTGACAACGAATACCAAGGGAGAGCCACAAGCATCAAAGGCGTCACGACAACGCAAAGGAAAGACGACGAGCGTCAGTGCTCGAAGGAGTCGCCGCCCCCCTCCTCCTCCTCTTCCCTCCTCCTCTCAAAAGAAAAAGTGCAAGGAGAAAGACCGGACAGAGAGGCGAAATATGAGAAAGCTAATCACAGACACGCACAGGGATACGTACATGTACATGGGCCTATAGAGACACACATCCATCAAGAAAGAAAAACCCCCTAACGCCCCGCAAGAGGCAAGGCAACAGGACGCAACACAAGGGGCCACGCAAGCATCCGAGCAGACAGGGAGGGAGAAGGAGTTGCCTTCTGCGCGGCACCTTCGCACACGCTGATGAATACACACCGACACACACACGACGAGTGAGTGTGTGGGGTCGTCATCGGGGAATAACAAGAGAAGCGAGAAAGGCACAAAGGAGGAGAGAGACATCGGGCGGAGGGGGGGAGGAGAAGCTTCAAAAAAAAACGGAGGAGGGCACGTTGCACCGCACACCCGCACACCAGCAGACCACCACACAAGCGCGGACGCATGCACCCAGAGAAAGAGAGGGAGGGAGGGAGAGAGCGCGCATGAGAACGGAGCTACGGAGCCTGAAGGAGAACAAGCGGTGGGGCGAGAGGAGGGAGAGGGCGGGGGGGGGGGGAGGGGAGGCAAGAGCAAGAGCGAGAGGAAAACGCCTCCGCACAGAATAATGAGAAACGAGAAAAAAAATGCATTACGCGTCATGGCGAGCACAGAAGTAGTATACGTGCGCTTGTTGATGGACCACTGCGTCGCTCGCTTTCTTGAGCTCGTTCATGGATCCGTCGGATCACGCCAAGGACGAAAAAGAAAAGAAAACGCCGCCGTCACCGACCCCTCCCCTCCCTCCGAGAGGATGTACGGCTTACAAGGTTTGAGCGCCGTGCAAGCGTAGAACATAAAACGGGCTTATCGAAGAAGACCCCGATGGGCAGCGCAAAGGAGAGGGAGGGGAGGGGAGACAGAGCGCGCGGGGTGCTTCGACGCGGTCTCACCGGAGAAAGAACGAAACAAATTTTTTTTTTAAAAAGGATGTGCACAGCAGCAGGAGTGTTCAAAAAAGTGGGGTGAAGTGTAGAACGAGAGAAAACGAGCGCTGGTCAAGACACACATACATGCGCACACCCACGCACCCACACGTCCCCCACCTTTTCCTGCCATCTCCCTCTAGAGCCCATCGAAAGGGTGTGTGGGGGTGGTGAGTGCTGGGGAGGGGCGTGGAGGAGAAAAAGAAAAAAAAAAAACAGAACATAAAAGAATTGAAAAAGTCGCATGCGCTCGCTGCGTGTGTGCGTGTGCCTTTTACCTTGTTGTTCGTCCCCCCTCGCTCCCTTACAGGTTCACATCGCTCTCCTTAATTTCGCCAGCCTGTGGCATCTCAACATCACCAAAGGTCTGCGAAATGCTGCGGCCACGGCTGCGACGGCTGCTGCGACGCGTCGATAGAACAGCACTGGGCTCCTGGTAGGTGCCTTCTTTTTCATTCGGTTCCTCTATATCCGATGGCGGTCCTTGTGGTAAAAGGGTACTCTCGCCCATGTCGAAGTTCCTCTGGATGGGGTTGCCCATGGGGTTCTCTGACAGTGTGCCGTCTGCATACTGGCGGCGCTCTCCAACGCTGTAGATGCCAATCGCACCGATGGCCATGTCCTCAGGATCTTCCGGTTGGTTCGGATTAAAACCGCGACCGTAGCGCATCTGGCGACGCTGCACCTCCTGCTCGGGCGACAGCATGTGCTGCTGCGGTGTCAAACCCGGTGCGGCATATGGCTGCTGTGTCATCTTGGGCGGCTCGTCGCTGACCACGTACGCCTTGCCAACGCGCTCGCGTATGACCATCTGGAACAGTGGCGGCTCCTCCTTCGGCTTTATCGAGGTGCAGCAGCAGTAGACGACGATGGCGAAGAGGATGACCAGGACGATGACAGCGATAATCAGGAAGATGAGCCACCAGTGCGACTGAGCCCAGGTGAGGGTTTTGAAGCCATTCACGAACTGCGGCTGCGGCATGCGGGTGGTGACGGGGGGACGCACTGGATAAAGCTGGTACTCACATACCATCATGTACTTTCCCGTCGGGTACGGGTCATTGTTCTTGGGCAGCAGCGGCACGTCCATGCGGAAAAGTCCGTTGGTCACGGTATCGTAGCTGGCGGCGCCGCCAAAGTGCCCACGCGGGTACGGTTTATCGGCCGGGTGATCAGGGTTCCAGGTGAATTGCTGGAACTGATTGAGAATCTGGCTGGATTCGGTTTTCCACCGGTAGAGGCCGACCCAGTACGCCGTGCCGGGCTCGCCGCCGTAGGAGTACATGTCGTAGAAGCCGTAGCGCCAGCGGTAGTAACAGTTGTCGCTGTTCGGTGCCGTGGTTCCCGGGACGAGCTCTGCACACTTCGTGCCGGGCAGGGACGGCGCCGCGCTGGAGCCGGTGTAGATGGTGCTATCCCTTCCGCCACCGTTGACACGCATCCAGTACGCAACCTCATTGCTAAGAAGAGTGTTCGCGTCGCTGGCCGGGACGCCCCCAGCGTCGAAGCACACTTCCTCCGTAGTAAAGTACGTGACTTCTATGCCAGAGCTTGCAAGAGATCTGGCGCCATAAGACATGTGCCCCTTCATCTGCAGCGACAGCAGACCGGGTAGACCCTGCGCACGGGCCACCTCTGCAATACCGCTCAGCGTGAGCAGCACCAGCAACGCCGCCGAAGGGAGAGCGGCAAACGACTGCATCGATCTCTGTCCAGCGTTTTCCGGGTGGGGGGGTTCCCCTTTCTTTGGCGGGGGAGGGGGGAAGCAATATGCACAAGGGGGAAAGGAAGGGAGTCCGTGCGCCGCACACACACAGGCAAAGCAGCAGCAGCAAAAAGTAAGGGAAAAAAGCGCACGACAAGGGCACCCGAGATGGCCACGACTGGGTGCGGTGCGGGGACGGCGATGCTGCTGATGTGGTGTGACGGTCGCGAAGAAGGATGCAAGCGGTGTGGGAGGGGGAGGGGGAGGACGAAACACAAGCGAAATAAAAAAATAACAACGACTGGAAACGGGGTCGAATGATGTGCGGTTACGTGCCTCACTCAGGCACACACACACACACACAGTACTGTGAATGAAAAAGGAATAGGTTATACGCGCATCCATACATAAACATGCGTAGAACCGATTGAGGGAAGGAGGGGGAGGGGAGTGGGCACACAAAGTCGAATGTGGGACACGACGACAGGGACAGAGAGGGGGTGGGGGGTCCAGAGGGATGTTGCACTGATTGAAGGAGAACACGACGGCCGGGCAACTATGGGTAGGAAGGGATGAGCAGATTCGGTGAGCGCGTGAGCGGGACACGTGCACACACAGCGGAAGAGAGAGAAAGACGGTGAGAAAAGACGGCAAGGGGATATATATAGAGAGAGATGTAGGGTTGAAAGCACGGAGGAGCGTTGTGGGATATCGGGTACAGACACACACACACACATGGGCTGATGAAAATGAATGTGGGTGGAGGTGGGGAAAAGGTACCGGGGGTGGGGAGGGAGGAGGGGGCGGTGCCGCCTCCTCCAGCCCTTCCCGTGCGCGCGCCGGGTGCGCCACCACGGCACAGCCTTGCGCTTTGTGGCTGCTTCATCGTCCGCCACTGGAACCATCATGTATGTTTTTTTTTTCCTGCACTCGTCCTCATCACAAAAACCCTCACGTTTCCTGACACATATACGTTGGCCCGCTACCGCAAAGGTGTTTCCTGCCGTCAAGCAGAGACTGTGTGTGTGTGTGTGTGTGCGTGTGTTTACCTTGGTGTGGGTGAATGCGTGAACGTTTTCTTTGCCTTGCTTCTCTAACGTCCTCTTCGTCACTCCTCAACGACCCTGCAACCCGTGCGTTGTTGCCGGATTCGCTGTGCCCTCTTCTCCCTTCTTTTTCCATCTCGCCCCTTTTCTCCAGCGATGAGGGCAGAGAGCGACGCAAACGATGTTTCACCATCACCGATGCACGGACGCAGCGAAGATGGTGGTGGTGGAGAGATCGATCCCTTCCGCCTTTCACAGGCTTGCCCCGGTACATCCTCTTTCTTTCTTCGCTAGGGAATGTATCAGAATGCGTCCCAGTTTGAGGAAGGGGGGAGGGAGAAGGACGGTAAGACTCAGTGCGCCTCCCGCTCGCTCTGCCAAAGTTCTCTCTCTCTCTGTCTGTTGCGCCCCCCCCTCCCTCACCTTCCTACTTCACCACCACCACCACCATCGCTTCCCTCAGTGCGCTCTCCATTCACCTTCGCTGTTGTTGTTGCACACCTGGCGGACGTACAACGAAAAGAACGAGATGACGGAAGGGCGGGCGAGAGTCGGGGAGGCGAGGGAGGGGGAGGGGGGGGAGGCGATTGCATAGGAAAGCACTACTGCCCCGGCGTGCCACCACCAGCACTACCGCCCTCCCTCCTCCATGTGCAAAGCACCGCCAGCAGAGCCAAAGAAAAAGAGAGGACGCTCACTCACCACCAGCCGTGCCCCCGCCAAGGAGAGGCACCGCTTCCCTTCGTCGTTCGCGTCTCTCTCGTTGTCTGTGCAACCTGCCCCTCAAGTATTTGGCGTGTCTTGGTTAGATGCCCAGCACACTCAACGTGCTGCAGATGGCCTGTGCCCAACAGTAGATGTCGTACCGCGTGTTGGCGTCGTTGAGCACGAGCGGCCAGCGGAGACTGTCAGGGCTGGGGCTGCCGCTGCTTGCATACGAGGTGGCCAGGAACACGATACCGGCGAACGTTACGTCACCCACCAGCATTGCCGCCATTTTCGCAACGTGCGAGTCGATGAGCCGTGTCGGCTGACGGCGTCGACGCCGTTTCGACAACGCCGGAGTGCTGGGATCGACAGCAGCTGGGGCACTAGTGCTGGTACTTGCGGAAGGTAGTGGCGGAGCAGCAGCAGCTGCTGCAGCTGTGGGTGCTGCGGTCTTTGCCTTTGAGTTTGGAGGCGATGACGCGGCGTAAAATCCACGCGTCTCTGCAGTAGACGTGTGCCGCGCCAGCCACCACAGCCCCGCAGCAATGCGCAGCGGCAAGCGTGGGAGAAGCGACACAATGAAGTAACCCCGAGGCGAGAGCGAAGCCCAGACGCTGTCCGCCAGCGCGTGCTGCGACGATAACGGCGATGATGAGGGCAGCGTCGCAGATCCGTTGCGCCACTCTGCATGCAGCGGCTGTGTGAACCCTGCGAGGCGCTGCCAGAGCGTCTGCACAGCCCCGAAACAGGGAAACAGCCGTGACCACACACCAGCCGCAGAGACACCGAAGCTGTAAAGACCATAGGTGGAGTTCACGGCCGGCGATGGTGGCGCCGCGGTCGTGAAAAGCGAGTCCGACGCGAACGCGCTGAGGAGCGACCTCGGCGACACGTCCTTCGCGCCATCCACCGCGGGCGGCGCTCCGAAGGGAACGGCGTAGTCGACTGCCCGGCAGCCGGCGTACAAGACGATAAAGGACGCGACAGAGACGAGGCAGCTCGTGGTCGCGGCTCGCAGCACGACCACGCCGTACTGACACACAGCGGCCCGGCTGCAGGTCCGAATAAATTGTACATTAGGCGCGCGCTGCGCCGCCAGGACCTGGTACGCAAACGGCGACACCACCCACGAGTGGTGATGACCAACACGAAGCGCAAAGATGGAGGCCGGCTGTTGCGATGAGGATCGTGACGACCTTGCCCACAGTGCCGGTGCATCATCATCGGCGTCGCCTTCTGCCTCCCTCGCGTCCTTCGCATTACTCTTGTACGAGATGGATATGCCACCTTCCTCTGCCGGGTCGATCAGCACGCCGTCCGCCTCCGCTCCGTCAAAGAGCTCCTCCCGCTGCACCGCGTCCTTCGCTAGGTTCACCAGCTCTGCCCGGTACCGGTGCGCCACCACTCGGGCCACCTGGTACACAACCGGGGTGGCTGCCAGTGCTATACCCGTCGCCACCGCGTGCCAGCGAAGAACATGCTTCACATCGCGTACAAACAGACTCGCCGCTTGCTGTGCCTGACCACTGCCGTCGAAAGCGCTTTCGGCAGCAGCAGCGGCGGCGGCGGCGACATCCACGCCCCCCATCACAAAAGAGGGACGCTACGCTTGACTATCGATAGATCGGCCACACGCGCCCTTTTTTTTCGCCTCTTCTGTCGAATGGCGATGTTTGCAGACACACGGCGCAGCGGCAAGTCGCACCGGGCCGGCACAACGAAGAGGAGGCTCGAGAGAGAGAGACAGCGAGAGAGCGCAGCAGACCCCCTCTCTCATCCCACACAAGCCCACACGCGCGCGCGCACAGGAACACGGAACTCTGAGAGAGCCACACGTGAAAAAGGCGCGGGCGGGTGGTGGGGCGATGGTGCGCGGCGGGGCCGATTATGGCGGAAAAAACGAGGTGGTGGATAGTCTCGGGTACACCGCTGAGAGAGCGCTATGTTCTACGGACCTAAGAACGCACAAAAGGAGAGCCGAGAGAGGGGGGGGGGGCGCGGGGGGCGGGGAGGAGCAGGGCGGACGCAGATATAGTGGAGGTGACGCACTCACGCATACGGAGACAGACAGACAGCAAACACAAGGGAGGGGATGGTGTCACGAGGTCAAAGATGATGTGCGTGGGTGTACGTGTACGTGCCGGCACCCTCGTTAACTGGAGGGCCCGTGCGCCGCCGTATATATATATATATATATGTGTGTGTGCCTGTGCGCATGTCAGTGGAGCGAGGAGAAACGACGACGTCGGGGGTTGGGGGTTAAAGGCGAAATGTGCGACGGAACGATGGACAGCCCATGTTAGCGAGTGCAGGGAGCGAAAAAAAAATGAGAGGGCGCGTACATTTAGGGGGAGGTGGAGGGTGTGTGTGTGTGTAGCGAAGGTACCCCAAGGAGGCAGACGCCGAAGAGGTCGGTAGAGGATGAATGTGAGGAAGATCTAGTGGCAGGAGAGAGGGAGCGAGGGGAGCGCGAAGTGGCGGGCAGGGGCAGTGGAGAGTGCCACCTCCCGCCAAACACAGCTCCACCAACGTAACATCAGCACCGCCTTCAGCGGGCATCGACGCGTCTTTCGTTGTGGTTGTTCTCTTCTTCTCCAAGACGGGATGAGGAGGTCGGGGGGGGGGGAGAGTGGTGGAGGATGTGTTCACTGCAGCCACCGCTGCCGCCATACACACAGATGCAAGCGTGCGGAACCACCCCTCCTCAACCGCCCCCCATTTGAAACGAGCACGATAGCAAAGCAGAAAAGGAGAAATGCGCGTGAGGGAGACGCACCGGTGCCATGTGGCAGAGGTGCGTCCGTGCGCGGTTTTCGTATGCGTGTGTCTCAATCACCTCCCGTGGAGGGGGGAGGGGGGGGGGCTGCCGAAGAGACGACTACCCGGCCAGTCACGCAGCGCGGTCGACGGGGGAAGAACAGAGCTGTGCATCACATGGTGTGGGTGGGGGGGGCGCGCGGTCAGCAGCCATACCGACGAGAGATGCATCATTCGGGAACACCGGCGGCACCAGGGGGTAGAGCTTCCTGGGACGTATCGGCCCGCGGCTCGCGAACGCACGGAGCTTCCCTCATGCTAGCAGAAGGGCTGTCACCGATGGCCTCGTCGCCATGGCGCGTGCCATCACCATCGTCACTCCCACCGTGAAGAGCAGAGAGCGGCGGCGGCGGCGAAGCTGGAGCATCTGCTGGAAGTCGAGTGGCCATGCGACCCTCCCTCGCAGGCGTAGACAACGGAGACAAAGAGTTTGCCGAACATCGTGGCATACGAGCGGTCTCCGTGTCTACCGCGCGCACCACCTCCAGCGCGACGTGCGCACGGTTCATTGTGAGCGGGCTGTCGGCACCCATCCGCGTTGGAGTACTTAAGGTGGTGGCGATATGGGCTGCAGTGGCGTTTAGCGTTGGCACTGGCCGCACTTCATCATCAACGCCGGGGCTTGACCACAGCTCGGCTGAAGCTCTCGCGGCGACAGCATCATCAGCAGCGCCACCGGCGACGATGTCGGCAGAAGAAAACGCACGACTCCCACCATCGGCGCTGTCGCCGACACGCCAGCCCAGTGCTTCGCCGGGTCTGGTCCCCACCGAATCCCTCTCGATTTCGGGTATGGGGGCAGTGGTTGACCGCGACCGTGCAGAATGCAGCGAGTCTGCCCCCACGTCAGGAACGTTCACCCCCTTCCTATCGGCTGCGGAAGACAGCACGGGCGCAGGGGCAGTGGCGCCGAGATCGCCGTGAGCTGGCGCGCTGTAGGGCCGACACGCGACTGAGCCTGCGCCTCCATTTCTTGCATTGCCCCATTGCATGCCTGCCTTGGAGTGGAACGGTTCCTCAGCAGCAACCGGCGATGCCGTTGCAGGAGCGACGGCGGTGCCCTCACAGGGGAGTCCATCGCCATGGGATGTGGCTCCTGCCGAGCCCTCTTCAGCCTCCGCTGCGCTCGCCTTCATCGACGCAACTTGGGCCACCTTCGGCAGTAGAGTCGCCGCCACGGCTGCGAGCGCGTCCTGCGATGCGGCGGTGTGCACCGGCGGAAGCGGCGGTGGCGTCGACGCGCGCTTCGCCAGGCTGCTGTGCTCCACCTTCGCACCACCTACCTCTTCTTCCACCCCGTACTCCACCAGGAGAGCGGAGGATGTGGAGGGACGGTGCCCATCATACGACGCCGGAGTTGGATGCTGCCCGCTGCGCCGCGCCAACGTCCGCGCGCGAAGTTCGGCGTTCGCGGCCGTCCTCCGCGCCTCGTAGGAGCGGATCTCCGTCACCGCCACCTGCGCCTCTGAACGTATGGCTACCATAACGATAGCCAAGATGTCATCCACAGCAACGACGCCGCTGCTGCCGCTGCCGTCAGCGTCCAATGCCTCACCTGCCCCCTTGACATCATCTCCCTCGTCGACTGTCGGCAAAGACCGCCGGCCTCCAGGTCGCGAGCGCCGCTCGAGAGAGGAAAGCTGCAGCAGCTGCTCTTCCACCTGGTTGTACACAGCGTTCAGCGTGCGCTTGATGCGCTTGCACTGCTGCTGCACCGTCTCCTCCGGCACACGAACGTCAGCGTTAGCTTGAAGATGTTGCAGTTTCTCGTTCAGCTCCGTCAAGACGTCGATCTCAGCGCGCAACTGGCGTCGATCGCGGTCGTGGCGGAACTTGGCATCCTGCAAGGCCGTCTGCAGCGCAACCACCTCTTGGTCCTTTTCCATCAGCTTCTCTCGCCACTTCATCACCACCGATTCGCCGCCGTCGCCGCCAGTGCCGCTTCCTTCCACCTCCAGCAACGTCGCCTGCCGGCCCTCTCGATAGCCTACCGCGTGACCGTCCGACCTGCCCGCGGCGTATCGCTCTTCGCTGACGCGCTCTAGTTCGTCACGATGCCGCGCATCGCGCTCCACCAGCCGCAGACGCATCTGCTCTGCCTCGTCCTTCCGCTGCTGAGCCCATATGTCCTGCTGCAGGCGCAGATCCCTCTCCAACCCCTGAGCGCGGTCAGACAAGCGGCCCATCGCCTCGAGCGCGCGTTGATAGTTCGCGTTCGCCTCCTCGAACTTTTGGCGGTGGCGCTCGATACTGGCGAGAAGCTCCTCCCGGTCCTTCAGGGAATCCTCGATGGCGACCTCCTCCTGCGGCGCCCGCCCGACCACCCTCCGCATGACACGCTCCAGCTCTGTGTTGTTGTGCTGCAGCTTTCCGTCAATGTCGAGGCGGTCAATCTTTTCGTACAAGGAGCCCAGCTGCGCCTGCACGCGAGTCAGTGCGCATTCTATGCTCTCCCACACTTGCTGCGATGTCCCCTGCTGTGACGCGGTGGCGCTCGGAAGCGGCTGCTGTGGTTGCTGCTGCAGAAAGTGAAGGAGAAGTTGCTGGAGCAGCGGGTTCGTGGACAACGCGTTGACAGCACCGGGAGCTGGTGGCGACTCCGCAGCAGGCGGTAGTGCAGACACAGAGACGCTGGTCGCGGCGGCAGCAGTAGCAGGTGCCGGAGGGGGCGGGGGCGGAAGTGGTGGTGCCAAGTCGGCAGCGGCAGTTGGAGTGGACGGCTCCGGCGTGCCAATGGGGGATGAGGCGGCCTGCAGACACGTCATGTAGATCACCGCCGGGGTGTTGAGAGCGAGCTGGGGGGCACTTTTGCCAGTGTGGTCCGACCGGCGAGAATCGACCCGCGACTTCGGCCGCCGCGCGCGCGTGTCTTCTGGCGTCAAGAAGACAAGCCGCGACTCACCTGTTCGCATGCCCACCAGTGCAGCAGCAGCGGCGTCCCACAGAGTCCCATCCGTGGCCGTCACAGTTCGCGGTGCCGACGGCGGCACCGCCTCGACGCAGCTGCCTGGAACGCAGTAGAGGGTTTCCCGGCTCACGCGACGCAGCGCCCACGTTTGCCAGCAGATGGTCGCCGGTACATCTGGCCGGACCACGCCCGACGCGCCATCGGCAGCACTGGCTGCCGCCTTGTCCGTTTTGGAAGGTGGCGAGGTGGGCAATGTGCGCACGGATGGAACAGATGTCGACGTGGTGCCCGTGCGCTGTGCCAGCGCGGCCGCGTACTGTGCAACGGTGTAGGTGGAGACGAGGAAGCGGCTCGCCTTGTCGCGGTCAGGAAACATACACGTCCACCAGCACCCGCTGCCGCCCCCACCCGCGGCGGACCTCTCAGAGGAGCTTCCTCCACGGATACCAGCGCAGCCGATGTCGAAAAAGGTGAGGTACTGTGGCTGAGCAGCGTCTTGACGCAGTTGCAGCGAGTCGCTAGAAAACACAGCGTCGGTGGCGTCGAGAGCAACGCGACAGAGCACCTGGCGGTTGCTGCTGATGAGCAGCAACGTGGGACCGCCGGCCGCCCCATTTGACGCAGCGACAGCCTCTTGCTGTTCGCGGAGGTGTCGGCGCACAGCAGCTGACGGTGGTGAAGCAGCAGAGGTGGTGGCTGCGGAGGCAGTAGCAAGGGGCACGCATAGCGCCAGCATACACGTGCCGCTGTAGAGGGAGTCACGGTACGCTTGTATTACCGCGTGCTCGGCTGTGATAAGCCCCGCCGCCACTTCACCCGTGGCAGCTGCAAGAGCAGTGGCGGCGCCGCCTGCGGCCCCCGAGCCGCCATTGCCATCGTAATCGAAGTGCGGCGCGAAGAAGGCCGCGGCTTCTGTGGCACCACTGCCGGTATCGACTGAAGCGCCGTTTGCAACATTTCTGGCAGCGGCTGCCTGCGTAGCTGAGGGCGGACTTAGTGCGCTGGAGATTCCTCGCATCGACAACGGCGTAGGGCCTGCGCCGAAGAGCTGTGAGAGGTTTTGACGAGTGGCTGTCACCTTGCCGGGCTCGGGAAGCTGCACTGCTGCTGTGGTTCTCCTGTCAGTGTTGAGGCTTGAGGAGTGGAGCTGCGACGCCGCACCCGCAGACAGCGGATCCTTCGTCAGGCGTGAGCCTGATGTTCCAGACATGGTTTGATCACCGGCACCCGCAGCCGCGAGGCTGAAGACATCGGTGCTGTCCTCGTCACTGTCGGACGGGAAAAGAGCACGCCGGTTCATGTCGGTGCCCCCACCCTCTGAGACACACACACACACAAACAGCCACGCACCGACGCGCGCCGGCGTGTCGCGCCCCCTCTGCACTCACGCTTTTCGGCAGGAGACCCTATTTTCGTTGGTTGCTTTGGTTGGGCTGTTGTGTTCGCTTGTTGTGTGCGTCTCCTCGTGGTAACGGTGCAGCACTGCCACACACGGCTGCTACCCTCTATCCCGAGGTGATGGCAAGACGAGCGCCACACACCGGACGAAAAAAAAAGAAGAATACGGTTTGCGTTGAGCGTGTGCGTGTGTGTATGGTGCTGCCGGATGAACAACGTTCTGCGCTCGATGGTCTGTGCTCGCGTGCCGGAAGGGGGAGTGCCTTGAGGGAAAAAGGTATCGCGGGGTGCTGCGACTGATCGACTAGAGAGGTGTATTGGGGGGAGGGAGAAGAGTCGGTAAAAGTCTTGGGCTTCACTCATGCATGCACGTGGTGATGTGAGCGAGGGTGATCGTGTACGTTTCTTCGCGTGCACCCAACACACGCACACGCCTACACTCTCTACTAGAGACAACAAAAGGCGGCGGCGGCTGGCGAGGCGCACGTACGCGAAGCCATTAAAGCCGGAGGGAGGGAGAGCGAGCGAGTTAGAGCTGTACATTACGAGCGCGTGTACCATGCAGGCTGTGTGAGGGGGGAGGGGAGGGGCGACGAATCGCCTGCGACGCCTGGTCATATTCTCAACACGAAAAAACGAAATGCGCACACCCACACCTACGTATGCCAAAGTTGGTTCCTGGTTGCCGCTGAGGTACGCGTGCGCTGCGCCGACAGGCCAGCGGCGACAGAAGGAGAAACGGGGATTCGTTTATGTTTTTTTCCTTTTTTTGTGTGTGTGCTGCATGTGCGGAAATCGGATGCGCATCCGAGCTAATGTGTCGATGGGGGAGGGGGGGGTGAGGCCATTGCACAGAGGAGGGACACGAGAGACTGCTGGTCACGAGTGGCACGCAACAGCAGGGAGGGGATGACAGCAACAACGGACGAAGAGGAGGAGGTAGGAAGGGAGGGCTGCGGGTGATGGGAAAGTCGGAAAAATAGACGCTCAGACGCATCTGCGTCGTTGCTCTTCTGGACAAGGTGATATAAACACGCCGACCTTCCTCTTTTTTTTGTCTTCGCTATGTCGCTTCCCACCCTGCCACCGCGCACCGCATTTTATCGTCGAGCCATCGACAGCAACCAAAACGGGGGGCGAGAGGAGAGCACCAAACCACGCGCCCCTCCCCCGAGTAAAGGGCACATCGGGAGCGAAAAAAAAAGAGAAAGAAACAAAGCGGCAAGTACGCCTACGTGTACATCGGAAAGAGGTGGCGACACAGGCAGAGGCAGAGGCAGAGGCAGAAGGAGCGAACCCCCTTCCCCCCCCCCCACACACACACTTACACGTGCGCACGCCCACATGCCTGCTCTTGTACATCCACATGGAGGCAACCCATCACGCGCATCCGCCATCACAGCAACAACACCCGTTCGTGGCGCAAAGGTCACCTTCTAAGAAAACTGGCGAGCGTAAACTGAATAAACAGAACACAAAGATGCGCCGTGGATGCCCGCAACGGACGCCTCACAGATCGCAGAAGATGTCATCGTGTGGGTTATGGCGAATAAGCCACTCCGCCAGGTAATCCACCGGGTCTGCCGGTCGCGTTGCACATACGTCCAAGAGTCCCTTGTGCAGGAGGGGCAGCACGCGCTCCTGCAGGTAGTTTGCCATGGGCCGCTTGCGCGCTTCCAGCTCCGCCACATCAGCCTGCTTCAGCGCTAGAAGTCTCTCCTCAGCTACTGAGCGGGCTTCGGCTTCCTGCGCGCATTCCAGGGATTCGGCAGCCGCCTGGGCCGCTATCTGCTGAGCGCGGGCATCCTCCTCTTCAGCCAGCAGACAGCGCTGGCGCACGGCCTCGCGCTGGATCTCCTCCAGGCTCTTGCCAAAGTTGTGAGGACAGCCGAGAATAACTTGCTCAAGCAGCTTCTCCGTGCTGCTGAGCTGCGGCGGTGCGTATGCGGAGATAGGCGGCAAAGGTGGCACCAGAGGCTCGTTGCCTTCGATGGTCACCAAGTGCACCTCGGCGCGGCGCTCCTTGCCCGTCAAGCTGCCAGTGCTCAGCAGCGGCGCGGTGGTGGCAGCCGCACACTCCCAGTAACTGAGCACCGAATATGGCATGTCGACGTACTCTCGCTTGTACGTCTGGAGAGCGTGGTAGAAGGCCTCCACGTCGACGGGGCGTGTGGCATCGTCGTTGCCGCAGGCGTTCACGGCACCCTCCTCCGACGCCGCCCCCATCGCCTTTAGGCGGCTCAGCAGGTACGTGTCGGACGCTTGGAGCACAACGACGTGGTTTGGCAACCGGGCATCGCTCGCCAGCTCCTTTGGCGGCGGCGCTTCCGCGGCATCATTTTCTTTGTCGTCGTGGCCGTCGTCGGCAGCACCAGATGCAGCGGTCGCGGGGGCGCCGCCTTCGTTAGCGTAGCGCGGTTGGAGCGCCTCTTCCTCCGTCAGCGGCGGCTGGAGCTGGTCGTCCTCGCCATCGCCGAACACGAGTCGCGCCAGCTCCAACGTCGTCGGCACCCCATCCAGTACGAATCCCTGCACCCGACAATCTGGCTGGGCAAGGCGCCAGCGCAGCATGAGAGCGAGGGCGCGGGGCTGGAACGGTGCATGCTGCAGAGCAGCTTTGAGCTGCTGCTGCTCCTCTTCCTCCTCCCGCGTCTTCTGCGCATCCTTGTTGCCTTTTTTCTTCCCGTTGGGCCCACCGCCACCCGCGGCGGCAGCTTTCTTCTTTGGGTTCACCTCCGGCGTCGGCGGCCGTTGGTGCAGCCGGAGCAGCAGCACCCGTTCCATCTCCGCAATCTTGCTAATCCACGCGTGCGCCTGCGGCTGCTCCGCCCACCACGCCGACACGAACGTGTCGATCTCGTCTTCCTCCGTCTGGGTGAGGGCCAGCTCAGTTGCAACGACCTCATCATCGTCTCGGACCGCCACCGTCGCCACGCAGGCGTCAGCACCTGCTCCTGCCAGCGCTTCGCCTGGCCCGCTGTAGTTATTTGCGCGATTTGCACTGCTGGCGAGGAGGTAGCTGCCGTGACTCGCCATGTCAGCGGCTTCAACCGAGTCCTGCTCGTTGTCGCCCGGTGACCTCACTCCTTCCCGAGCACCTCCTAAGGAGGCATCAAGACGTTCGGCCTGGGCATCCCACTCGCGTTGTTGCCGCGCCAGCAGGCGGCGCCGTTTCAGCCCGAGACGGCGTTCTCGCTCGGCCTCTCGCACCGCGGCCTTCGTCGACTCCACACGTGAGCGGAGCTCCTTCAAGGCGGTCGTGTAGTCGAGCACGACCGAGTCCAACGACACGCGTGGAAGGCGGTAGTAGCGCGCCACACGCGTGGCGAGGTACGTCTTTCCGACCAGCGGCGGTCCAACAATGGCAATGCGGTGCGGTTGGACGTAGCGGGCGGCGGTGAACTCGTCTGCGACGGCACGAAGATGGCAACGGATGCCGCCCTCTGCAATCCATGTGTTCGGCAGAGGCAACTGCTGCTGCGCGGAGGCGGCCGTGTCGCTCGACTCGGCCCCCTCTTCGGCATCCTCGGTGCGCGTCATGATGATCCGCATTGTCTCCGGCTCGACACGCAGGTCAATCGTGAAGCGCTCCACGTCGCGGTACAGTGGGTACGATTCTGGCGCGATGGGGTGCATCGCACACCGCCCACCAAACATGAGGTTCACGGCGGAGACGATGCCCTGCCAAGAGTTCTGGTTGCTCCCGTCAGTGGCGAAGAGATAGCGCCGCTCGGGGAACGGCAGGGCGTCAGCAGGGCACCGGAGCAGTTTGCGCACAAAGCAGGCAAGATCCTGCACGTGCACAATTGGCACGCGCTGGTGCCCGCTGCCGAAGATCGGCAGAGTTGCCGAGGTCGCAGCGTGCTCGCCCTCCTTCTTCGGCTCGGCAGACCACGCTAGGCGGAAGAGAGGCTCGAGTACGTCCTCCTCGCCACCGTAGGGGAGGCCTCCGCAAATGACGAAGGTGTCCAGCGGCAGACCGTTCGCGTGATGCGCTGCTGCGACGGCTCTCTCAGCATCGCGCCAGCTCAGATACTGCAGATGCGGTACACGGCGGTTGTACTGATCCTCCGTCAGCACCTCTGCGCCCGCACCCGAGGCGACGGCGTCCTCGCCGTCCTCCTTGTCTTCGTCCTCTTCATCGCCGCCACCGTTGTCCTCACCCTTGGTCGCGCTCTCGTCGCCGCGCATCGCGTCCACTACGGCGTGCCGCGATCGGTCCTGCGCCTCAGCGAGGATGCTCTCCAGGAAACGCGGTGGAGGCGGGGGGTACGGTGCTTCGACGTCCTCCTCGCCATCAGCGCCACGGCTGTCGTCCTCGTCGTCTCCGTCGCCAGCAGCAGCTTCCCCTTCCTCCAGCGACGGCGTGGCGTACCATGTCATGAGGCTGGAAAGCAGGACCAGACGCTTTGGTCGCTCAAAGGAGGGCTGCATCTGCAGGAACTGCACCACCTCTAGCACTGTTTGAGCCTGGCGCAGCTCCAGCACGATCCAGTCGCACGCGAGTAGCGCTCTACGCACGGCCAACGTGTCAAGACGTGAGAAAAAGGTGCAGGACGCATGCGACTTTAACGGCTTTTCGCTGCCATCGGTGCTACCCGCAGTAACAGGCACGCCTTCCACGCCATCCAAGCCTGCAGCCTGGCGGCTATCCTCCGCTTCGAGTGACCCAGACTCCTCCAGCGGCAACGCCGTGTTGGCACGGGCACTAATGCAGGGCACCAGGGACGTGTAGCTCTCCCCCAAGACACTGTTGTCTTCCTCGCCCACACCACTGACGCGTTTCTTCGCAGCTGGCTGTTGCGGTTGCTGCTGGGCAGCCGACTCAGCGGCGTTGAGCTGCTCTGCGGCGGCCGCATCCCACATGCAGCCGTAGATGTCGTAGTGCGATGGGTACTGCTGGAACTGACGCAGCAGACGCGTGCCGACAAAGGAGTCCGCGTAGGACAAGAAAACAGACACGCGCGGCATCTTTTTTTTTTCGTATATCCGTGGCGTGTATGCTGGCCTTCACGTACAGAAAACCCGCTAGGGGTGAGCTTCGAGGAGTTCCACCCCGCTGTCGTGTCGGCCAAGCCCGCACCGATTTCACGCGCTCTTCTCGACCACGGTGAGGGGATGATGAATGGTAGCAGAAGAGAATAAGTGCAGGGACGGCGACGCGATGATGAGATAGCGAGAGCGAGCAACGCCAATCACTGGCCATTGACGCATGCGCACAACAGAGAGCGAGAAGAAGGGGGGGGGGAGATGCAACAGGCGAGGTGGAACAGAGAAGAGTGCACGCAGGATGAAGGCGCAGAGAGCTGGAATAGACGAAGACGTCATGAGATCAAACCGCGCAAGAGGCCGCCGCTGCGAGTACTCCCGAAGCCTCCAATCCACACACACAGAAGCACACGCACAAAGGTCATCACTGTCGCGCGCTTTGGGGAAGCACCGCAGAGGCATACCCCCTCCTCCTCCTCCTCCGCCTGTAGCGCACTTGCGAAACTCGGCAGACGAGCCTTCACAACCATCAAAAGATGCCCTTGAACGCCGGTTAAAACAGAGGAGGGGGAGGGAGGGAGGGAGGGGGGTCCATCCCCCACCACGCTGCTCTGCGCTCGTCTCCTCACCCCTGAGTCGTTTTTTTTTGTCTGTTTTGCCTGTCTTCTTTTTCGACGTGTATTACGGCTTACGAACAGCCCCTCTTACCTGCCAGCCATCAACCTCCCCCCCCTCCCCCCCAGACACACACGACTTGCCCTCGCATCCGCATCCGGACCCACGACCATGCGCATGCACAGGGAGACACACAGGCACAAACATGGGGGCCAATCAGCACCCCCTCCCCTCTCCCCATCACCCACACCCACCCACCCACACACACAGGCAAGCGCATCGAGCGAGCACCCACCCTACACGAAGAAACCCGTGGAAGAGAAAGAAACATCGGCAGAGAGACGACGACGAATAAATAGTGAACAAAAGGAGAAGCGCCGCCACACCCGATAGACAACAACAGGAGGGGGAGGGAGTGCGTTGCTACACCATCGCACGCGCCGCTGCTCCCCCCCCCTGCATCCTGCATCTCAGACAGAGCCGCGCTCGGCACACTCACAACCGCAGCCGTACACGACGAGCATGAGGCACAGTACTCTCGAATTTCTACTCGTGCCGAGCCCGGGTGTGAAACGCGTTTCACACCCGAAGTACAACGCACAACCCTTCTCCTCTACGCCCCCTCCATCATGAGAGTGTCGGCAAGAAGAAAAGCTAACGGGAGCGCAGGAGAGAGACACGACGACGACGAGGGCGATAAACGCCCATAATGTACCTCTGTCACCATGTCAGCTGCGCTCGCTGGAGCCACGTCGTAGAGCGACGAGGGGAAGAAGCAGAAAGACCGAAGGTCACTCACCACGGTATTGCCTTGGGGAAGCCCAGGGCGTAGCGGAGTGCGACGGGCATGGTTTCAAGATGCAACGTGCCTCTGACCTCCCTGGCTTACTCATCTGACAGAAGCTGGGAGATGAGCTTGTGCACCAGGCGCTCCTTGTTGCGACTCTTGCGGTCCAGCTGCTCACGGGGTACGGCCTCTAGCGCCTCCAGCACGGTCGACAGCTCGCGTTTCACAATATCGTAGACGGCAGCTTGCTGCGAATCCTTCTGCGATTGCAACCGGATCGTGCGCAGCCAGTCGTCCCACTCCACGTAGAAGTCAGACAACAGCTGCAGGCGCAGGGGTACCGCACCGGCCTGCAGCGGCATCTCGAAGGTAAGCTGCAGGCAGAGACTCAGGAAGAGCGGCAGCGTCAGTGTCTTGGGCGAGGTGAGCACAGCCTGCTGCTCCCGGCACACCTCGTCCTCCAAGAACACCAGCAGAATGCTGATATCGTTAGAGGCGAGGATAGTGGTGAATGCACCCTTCCAGTCATCCTCCTTGGCCTGCTCCACTGCACGCGCCAAGATCGCGTCCGGGCTCGGCGGCGCCGCCGCTTCCTCGGCAGCCTTGCTGGACAGCTGGCACTGTGAGAGCGCCACCTTCACCTCCGCCACCTCCTCCGTCATGGAGCGCAGCGCCGAGCTCAGCTTCTGGCGGAAGGCCTCAGCCTGGGCGAGGCACGTCGCCGTCTGCGCCGACGAGGCTTCCACTGTAGTGCGGTTCAGCTCCTGGTACCGCTTCGTTGCGGCACCGATGCGCGTGATACTTGCGTTGACGACACGGCGGTACTCCTGCACCGACTGCAGTGTGTTGAAGTCTCCCGTGACGTTGGTAGGAATCTCTAACTTGCCTGCCTCGTTGGCCGCCCGTTCCACGGAGAGGCGGAGCTGCTTGCTGAGGAGCGCCTTCAGCGCTGCCGAGGCCGCGGCCGCGCTGCCGCCCTGCACCTCCTGCACAAAGTTGCGGATACTCAGCACAAGCTCGCGCTCCCCGGCCGTTAGCACGCCGTACTCGCTATCAGCAGACCCGGCGGCGTCTGCAGCAACAGATGCCGCAGCCGGCTTCATGCTTGCCGGGGACGCTGCAGTGGAGGTGATCTTCTCAAGGCGCGCGCGGTTGCGGATGGCGAAGGTACGACCGCTGTTCTGCGCCTCGGTGCGGTAGCGCGAGTCCTGCAACAGCCGCATCGTGTCGGAGGCACTCTTCTGCATGCCTACAAGGTCGGCATCAATCACCTTGACCTGCTCGCAGAACTTCTGCGCCTGTGATCGCACGATGGAGGCGACGGCCGTTTCCGACATGCTGCTTGTCTTCATCTCACCAGCAAGCGACGACGAGACGGCGGTGATGGGCGTTATCGCGGCGCCGGCGGCACCCGCGCCAGCCGGCGTACACGTCGCATCACGACCAGCACCGGCACCGCCAACCGCGAGGGACGGAAACCAGTTGGCCACAGAGTCGCCTCTCACTACGGCCAAGTTCGACGCACCGGCGAGGCGGCTGGAGTTGGGCATCGACTGCACAAAGCCGGTCTCTGTCCGAATTGTGATGAAGAGCTCGTAGCTGACGGACTTGCTCTGCGCGCTCTCCGTAACCTTGCCAACGGACGTCGTCGAGCACAGCGCCGGCCCTGCCATGCGCCAGGACGTCACTCTGTACGCCTTGAAAAGGGTGTGGTGGGTCTCGATCACCACTGCGTACGGCCTCGTGCGAGAGCAGAGGGTGATGTACTCCTCGTCAGCGGTGACACTGATATCGTACTCCTCCTTCGGCTCATCCTTGTAGGAGAGGTTCAGCTGCTGCTTGAGCGCGAACTTCTGGGTGTCGCTCTGGTAGGCCCAGAAGCGAATCTCGCGGTTGCCCTGCGCCGCTGTCACGATGAGCAGCTCCTTGCCCGACTCCTCAGAGAAAGCATGGTGCTGGAAGAAGCAGGCAAAGGTCGGCACGGTGTCCTCATGCGGCTCCCAGACACGGCCCAGCACGCTCTTGCGAGTTCGAGTCGAGATGAGGTCGAGGTGGGTCGACTTCGCCGGCACGAGCAGCAGCTGGGCTGCCTGATGGTAGTCGATAACGGGGTACTTGACCGTCGTCTTTGGGGTGAGAGGAATCTTGCTCTTGACGATGCCGGTAGACTCCTCCACCTCCATCACGTCCTGTTGGCCGAGCACGTAGAGCCGCTGCGACTCGCCGGCAGTCGAGGCGTAGCCCTCCTCATCGAGTTTCGACTCCACCAATGAGACGGAGATGTCGCCGTTCGCCTGCGTGGTGGGGCAAATGATGGCCAAGTCTCTCCCGCCCACGGCGTAGAAGAGGGTCGGGTGACCGGTAATCCTCTCTGTCGATACTAGGTTCGCGACTGCGGCGGCCTTGATGGTCGTGTCATTGTGCTTGCCGTGGCGGTTCAGCACACGCAGCATGTTGGTTTGCTTCACATTCATGCAGAGCAGCCGTCGGTGACTCGCCAGCAGCGGCCTTGTGCCGACGGTGAAGTTGGCAGACGACGTTTTGCTGAGGATGACATCGGACTTGCACGGCAGAATGTCCGCATCGCTCGTCACGTGGTTCACGCAGTCCATGGCTCACGCGAAGCCCCGCGTGTCTGCGGGAGGGAGGGAGGGGAGAGAGAGGAAGAGAAAGGTGGGCACTCTACCCGCCACCGAAATGACAGCGCCCGAGCTGAAGAGGGGAGGAGGAGGGGGGCGGGGGCGGGGGCGTTTCTTCGGAGACGGCTTTCTTCTCGCAAGGAATGGTGAAATGTGGATAGCGTCGTCGCAATGGCCGTTGCCGCTTGACGAATGCAGCGACAAACAACAACGAAAGAAAAAAAGGAGAAGGAGTGCGGTGAGGGCGCGGCGCGGGAGGAGGGGAGGGGAGGGGAGTCTGACCCTTATCTCTTCCTTTTTTTCCCCCAAACAAAAAGGCGTCCGCAGAGGGGGACGAATGAACCCTGCCGTACACACGCCCGTCCACCACAACTCGCACGAGTGAGTTCGAGCGCGCTCGAAGAGGAAAAAACGAAAAAGGGGAAAACGAGCTCGCTAGACAGAAACTGTCGGCATGTTAGTGACGCACACATGCACACCGCAACAGTGTGTGTGGGGGAGGGGGAGGGGGAGGGGGCGAAGGGGGCGAGGGGAGGGAGAAGGATGGAGTCAACAACAGCAAACGAGGAAGCGCAACGTGCAGACTTGGGTGCCAAGGGACGAGTAGACCAGCGTAAAGGCCGGACAGGGGGAGAGGAGGGGGAGAGGTGCAGCACCGGTAAAGAGCGGGGGGCGACACACACACCCACAGAGGGGGAGAGAAAGGCGTCATTGCTGCCGTCTGTCCGCCCGTTGAAGTCCGCAGAGAGAACGCGTACACGCGAAGGATGCGAGGGATCTAGGCAACCGAGAGGAAGAGAGGGAGAGGACACATTCAGACGTGCGCGGGCGAACAAAGCCCAACAGGCACGCTGCCCTATGTTTCTGTTTTTGTTTCCCCCAGTCTTTGTCCATTCCTTCTGCCATATAGCACCGGCTACACGCCACACTGCACCCCCTCCCCTCCCTCCCCCGCCACGCTGGCCCTGCCGCAGGCCCCACCATCCGCGCGGTGCGCAGAAGCAGCAGCAGGCACACGCCGGCACAGCAGTGCGCCGACTCCGTCCACTGAGCACGGTCCCCGCCACAAACTCTGCTCACACCCTCTCTGCAGGTCGCCCCACCTACTGCGTCCCTCGGGGGTGTCCCCAGGCTCCACACACCAGGGGGCAGTGCGAGGGTCGGGTGGGATGCGCTCGACTCACGCGGACGCTTCGCCCATCACATGGATGGCACAGGCGTGTGCACTGGGGGACCCCCGTCACCGGCAGAAGTGGTTCGGCATGGGCAGGGGATAGAAGTGGGGAGGGGGAGGGGAGAGACGGCTGCCTTGGCCCCCTCCCTCACCCAAAGAGTAGGAGGTGTGTGTGTGCGTGTGCTTGTGTGCAGTGGAGCCCGTGGTACCACGCACTGAGGTGTCCCCCTCCCCGTCAACGCGGACGCTGCCTAATGCAAACCTTCAGCACTTGATCTCGTCTTCTGCTGCGTTCAGCCGCCACCGCGCATCCCCATTCTGTCTTTCTCTTTGTTGTTGTTGGTTATGTGAGCGCTCCTCCTCGGGATTCTCTGGTGCGTTGATGCGAGGCTCAGCGTCACCAAACGCCCCTCCCCCACCCACACCGCTCTTCTACGTGCGTGTGGGTGGGTGGGTGTATGTGTTACAGATCGTCTCCCTCTCTTGTTAATCGTTGTGCACTCCGTCGTGTGCGAAAGCGTGACGGAAAGAGAGGGCGGAGAAAGGGAAGCGCGTGACCGTCAAGCACGCGCTCAGCCGCTTCCCAAAGGGAAGGGAGAAATGCGCACGTCTATCTCGCTTGCTCTATTATTATTCTGTTCCGCCTGCGCCACCACCACCCCCCTGTCCCGCCTTTCTTCTCGGGTGTTCTCTCCTTTGCCGGGCACGTAGGAAATGGTTGGCCGAATGGACATAAATGGCCTCGTTGCCGTCGCACCGCTTCGGCAGCGACGATCAAAATCCGTGTGGTATGAAGACGGGGCCAGAGGGGGAAGGGACCGAAGAACACGTGCAGAAAGAGAGCGAGGGCTGCGTGCTTCCTCCTCCTCCCCTCTCCCCTTTTATTTTTCTTCGCTTCGCTACTCATTCATCAAATTGCCACCCTTGATGTGCCAGAGTCGGCCGCCTGCCTTGAACTCCGCCACCTCGGCCACAACGCGCTGCACCACAGCCTCCAATGTGCCGGATGCACCACCAGTGCGGCCCCGCAGTGCGGCAGATTCCGGCGGAGACGTCAAGCCACGCGCCCGCACCACCTCCTCCAGCCGCTTCATGAGCGCCGCCATCTCAAACTGGCGCAGCTCCAGCACCACGTAGAGAATGGCCGGCCGGTAGTAGTCCACGATGGGCTCCCCGGCGGACTTGAGGATCCACGTGGCATCCGTGAACTTGTCGAGACACTGCTGCAGCGCCGTGCTTAGCATTGCCTTAGTCGCATGTGGGTAGCGGGCTTCCTGTGCCTTGATCACGAGATCTTTCACCCGCTGTTTGTTAATGACGCCATGCTCCGCAAACAGCTCGCGGATGTAATGCCGAATCGGCGCAATATCAGCATCCCTGAAGCCCAAATCAGCAACCGAAGCGGGGGAGCTAAAAGGTGAGGCGGATGCGTTCATGCCGCTTCCAGAGAGGCCGCTCGCCATGGGACCCACCGAAGAGGCGATGGACGGCGCTGTATTTGCACTACCATACGGGAATGTCGCACATGCCGCTGTGCCAGTCGTAGGTGGTGTGCCGCGCGGACGGAGACACAGCTGCGGCACAGGTCGCCCTGCATTGATGTAAGGGATATGTGCCATTACCTGCGTGCAGCGGCGACGCCACGCCTCGTGTTGGCTGGCTTCTTCAGCCGCAAAATTAGTTTTGAAATCACGTAGATTCGCCTCTCGCGTGGCGCGATCTTCGGGGACGTACTTGAGTCGCCAGCGCCGCTTGGATGGATCGGGCTCTTCTGTGTTCAGCACCGCCACTGTTGCGAGGATTTCCTTGATCGAGCGCCGTGCGGCGGATGTTGTGATCAAGGCATTAAAGTCTGCCCGCGCCACGCTACCATCCTCGCTTTGGTAAAAACGAGCCAAAATCACCTCGCGCAGCGCCGCGACTGATCCGCGGAACTGATCACAGTACCGACTAACCCACACACCATGGAGCCACACAGCACACGACTTCAGCGCCTCGACCAGCTGCGCCTCCGGCACAGTCGACATCGTCTTCACCACCTCATTCGATGTGTAGGGCACCACGATGTTCTGAAGTAACCGGAGCGTGAGAATGTGGCAGCGCTGAAGCAGTTGATTGGTCTGCTCAGCAACAGATTTTCGGTTTGCAAAGCGGTGAATAATCATCGATGGATGCGCCTCATCGCCACCGGAAATACCTCCAGATTGAAGAATCTCAGGAGGAAAGAGGCTGTTTTCCACTTTGGCCGGCTCCGACGCCGCGTTTGGACTACCAGTAATTCTTTCGAGAGTCGACGAACGCAGCCGAGACCGCATTGCCGAGCTCTCCACAGAGTCATCACGGAAAAACTGTATCTCTTGCGCAGTGTCTGCTTCCTCGTTCAAGACACGGCTGCGTTGGCGTCGAAGCTCACGCTGAATGCGATCTGCCGCCGCAAACCCAGGCATTGCCGTGGAGTTTACCTGGCTGCAAAACGCTTCGGTGACGCGGACAGCACCGGCGGATGACTCTGGAATGCTCAATGCCGGAGTGAATTGCTGAATCGTCGAAACCGGGGTGAGGTGAATCCCCTCTGGGGTGATGTAACCAAGTACATAATTCGACTGCGGCAAAAAGGGTTGCGACTGCAACGTGTAGTTGAAGGTGTGGTGTCGCTGAAGCTCCATCTGACCCAGCATATCCGGTGCGGACTCCGGCAATGGTCGCAATGAAGGGGAGCCAAACGTATCCAGAGAACACTTCATTGTGAGGCGCGAGCCTGGTTGGAGTACCGACGAGCCCTTTCCGTGTGCCAGCAGGGCCTCACTTTCTTCAGCTACTGTTCCGCTTGTACTGAATACCTTGATTTCTGTCGCCTCGTACGGTCGCTGCCTGCGACGTAGGGGGTACTGAAAAATATGAGCCTGGTTTACAAGCGCCGCCGAAGCGTAAACGTTGAATGACGCTACAACCTCGTCATCCTCGATGCCAGCAGGACAGGCGCCAAAGTTCATTGCATTTATAACTCCTTTTTTTTCTGCGGTGTGAACAACAAAACCTTCGAGCTTCCGCGTGGGACGGTTGGGCAGAGGAGGAACGCCCATTCGTTTCCTCCTTTTATTGTGAAAATTTTAACAGTGAACATACATTTGAAAACGTGACGAGTGTGGGCAAAAGAAAAAGAAAAGTGTGAAGTCTAGTGGACATGAAAAAGCAAAGAAAGTGCTCTCGGTAAGAGAGCAAGCGAGGACAGAAAACTCTTTCTTCCTCTTTGACTTCTCCAATCGCCGGGACCTTGTCCGGCGCCTGGCCAAAGGCACACTGATAAGAGAAAGGCAACAAGTCCCCATTCATCCCAGAACAGAAAAAGAGAGTCTCTCGAGCTTCCAAGAACGTTATCTCTTTTTCCTTCCTTGCATGTTTTTGTTTCTACTCGAAACCAGTCGCACAAAAATCATTCTTCATTAGCACGAAAGACCGAGCCACGGCAACGCTTCCTTTTTCTGGTCTTGCGTAGCCACTATCTCAGGAATATATATATATATATATATATATATGTAGGTACTGCGACTTCGGCCAGAGAAAACAGAAGTACCGTACTGCCCACTTCGAGTAAACCCCTGGATTCTTCCGCACGTCGAATCTGCATCTTTAGTGCCTATTGTCTCAGTAACTTCGGCCAACATGAGGAATGACAGTTCGAACCAAGCAGAACAAGAGCAAAGTCACTCGCGCGTACACTTGGATGTAGAAAACGTGATGCGTCTTCAAAAAAGTACATGGAGACGGGAACCAAAAGGCCCTTCAATTCGAATTTAGCTAGCGCTTCGATTCTGTTTTTTTTTTTCTTTTGCGGAGGGCCCCGAAATATTTTCAGAACAACTCCGAAAAAGGAGAAACAGAAGGAACCAGTAGCATCATCGCAAGTAGCACCTTTAAAGATGCAAATGAATCAACGTTGGCTCCCCCAGAGCCGCCACCGCGCAGGCACACCCAAATTGCAAGCCCGCCTTCGTTTTCTCAGCTCAGTCATTCTTTGCTTGCGCATAAATCGCCTTCACAAAGTAAGAGGCAGCGAAATAGCTCACCGTTCCACCTATAAGAGCTAAAAACAGCAGAAACGCAAAGCAATATGAGTAGTACAGCACAAACATGAACGGCCCATGCATGGAGGTCTTGAAAAGATAAAAGAAGATCGCATAGAGAAAAGCGTAAACCACGCAGGATGCCCCAAAGCCGATTGACATCCATTTCCAGTAATGGTTCTCCGTCGACAGCAGCACAAAAGTCGCAACTACCGACACGCACGCGGTTACGACGATGTAAAGACTTGTTGTAATGGTGAGAAATCCGTACAAGTGAAAAAGCTTGAATGACCAGACGGAAGTGAAAACAAAGCTGAATTCCACGAAGACAGTGATAAAAGGAAAGATACCACTCACCAACAACAGGTAGCGAGGTGCTAGATATTTCCGCGGTGGCCGTGGAATGAGGCGTGGAATTTGATTGACGTGCGGAATATTTCTTTTCCGCTCCGTTCGCCGAAACACGTAACGGCCGCATAGAACACCGGCGAGGCACAGCGGGTATGCCACAAAGGCCCACAAGCACAGGACAATCATGATACCTTTGAAGTATGGAAGTTGCGATGATGTGTATATCATTGCCATAGCTGATGAGGGAAGAAATGCCGTCGCGTAAATCACCGGTACCAAGAGGAAAGTAACATGAAATGCATGAATCCACTTCGATGCCATGTGCGGTGCCAGAAAGCCACATCCCATAAACTGATATCCGGACACAAAGCCAGCAATGCCACTAGTGAAGACATAGCCGAACACAGTAAAGGTCACCAAATTGTGGTTCATCGAGATACGATAGTTACTCACGACGGACAGAAAAATGCCCAAGGTTGTCAGCAACAGAAGCTGCGCGCCGCACCCAAGGATGGCACAAAATATTCCAGTATATCGCGGCACCCGGAATACATCCGCGTACAGAGACCTCCACCCTGATTCGTCGATGATGTCATGCACTTCGAAACGAAACTGCGCCTCCTTTTCTATTTTCACGTGCTCGTTGCGCAGCGTTCGTGAAAAAATGAGTGCTGTGAGGGAGAGAAGGAGCAACACAATCAAGATCGTGTTGATAAGAGAGGCGAACCGCGTTCGTGAGCTGACGTGGCGCGTTTCGAACACGGCCGAAAATCGATTGGCGTACTCCACGCTCGACAGCTCAAAAACTACCGAATAGGTAAAGGTGTAAACGGTACCAATTTCGAGTTTCGCTGGGGAGCTCGTCTCCATCGTGACGTTCACAATTTCATTTCCGTTCACACCAATGTAAAATGTCTGGTGAAGGAAAATGAAAATTTCCTTGTCACTGGTTTCTTCGCCGAACGCACCACACACCGGTAGGTCGTCAATGGTGAGTTCATAACGATAGTTGTTTCGGATTATAACTTTGAAAACATTTGTTTCATACTGATCAAATTCGCGTTTGCACAGAATCCTACCGCTGGTGTTGTGGTTGAATCGAATATCCGTGGCTAAAGTAGAGGCATGCTCACCTGCAAGAAGCTCACCAAGAGTGAGTGGGTTCTCATTTTCTTGCAAAGTACACCCCGGCGCTTCTATATACTCGTAAGTCTCGTATGGGTTGGCGCGCGGGTGTATTTTGCCAGCAAGGACTTTGATCTCATCACCGCCCAGATATGTGTGCATCGATGCGCTGGCAGCGCTTATGCAGAGCACGCACACAAGCGCTGCCGAAGCCAGCAAAGAGAAAAGGCCCATTTCCTGTAAAAAATAGAGAGCAACAGTACCAAAGAAAAGGTACCTCTGCATTGTGTGCGCAGTGACAGCAGGGTCGGATGAGAAAGAAGGAAGGCATGAGGAGGGTGAGATGAAGTTGATGATTTCCTTTTCTTGAGGGCCTCATAGGGTCACATTGCGGGCATCGTTTGAATCCCTGTGGCAATCAGAGGATTCCGTGAGCTGGCAGCCACATCCGCCCCAGCCCAGCATCGGGGCTGGCGACAACTTTTTTTTTTGATATGCGTTTGCGGCTGGGTTGGGGGTTTCGTTTTTCTTGTTCGGGCTGGGGGGGGGGGGGCTTGTCCCCCGCCCCGCCGCTCCTTTGGGCCCCCGCGGGGGTGCCTGGGCCCCGGGAAGGGCCGCCTCGCCCCCCCGGGAGGGGCTTTCGTGGGCGCGGGGGTTCCGCCCCGCCCCAGGGTGGGCTGGGGCGGCGGGGGTGTGGGGGGCCGGAGGGGGTGGGGGCGCGGTTGGGGGCGGGGCAGGGGGGCCCTCGGGAGGCGCCAAAGAGGGCAGGCCCCGCAGGCGGAGCGGGCGCGGCGGCCGGCAAACGGCGGGCGTCCCGGTTTCAGCGCGGCCGCTTTGCCCGTGGCAAAGGAAATCGGCGCATGCACAAGCTTAGCCCACGCCCTGCTCTGTGGCGCGCGGGCTGTGTGAAGGAGCCGGGGCAAGCAAAACCGTTTGGCGTCGTTCAGGCCAGCGCAAACAGTGCAGGCTAGGCACTGGATCGCGCTCCGCATCAACGCGTCGCAGCGAAGTGGGAAAAGCAGTAGGCGGATGCCGCCAAGAAACTTGCGCAATCGGCCGTGAGCTGGTCCAAACGTGATCATGGCGGCGCGTCTCCTCGGCACCGCCCCGGGAGACACACGCACTCGCCGGCGCC
>NC_018317.1:454801-457732 GCF_000234665.1 Leishmania mexicana MHOM/GT/2001/U1103
GGAGGGGCTTTCGTGGGCGCGGGGGTTCCGCCCCGCCCCAGGGCGGGCTGGGGCGGCGGGGGTGTGGGGGGCCGGAGGGGGTGGGGGCGCGGTTGGGGGCGGGGCAGGGGGGCCCTCGGGAGGCGCCAAAGAGGGCAGGCCCCGCAGGCGGAGCGGGCGCGGCGGCCGGCAAACGGCGGGCGTCCTGGTTTCAGCGCGGCCGCTTTGCCCGTGGCAAAGGAAATCGGCGCATGCACAAGCTTAGCCCACGCCCTGCTCTGTGGCGCGCGGGCTGTGTGAAGGAGCCGGGGCAAGCAAAACCGTTTGGCGTCGTTCAGGCCAGCGCAAACAGTGCAGGCTAGGCACTGGATCGCGCTCCGCATCAACGCGTCGCAGCGAAGTGGGAAAAGCAGTAGGCGGATGCCGCCAAGAAACTTGCGCAATCGGCCGTGAGCTGGTCCAAACGTGATCATGGCGGCGCGTCTCCTCGGCACCGCCCCGGCAGACACACGCACTCGCCGGCGCCAGGGGCCCGCAGCCGTAGCCGAGGGCGGGCTCCAAGTTCTTGGCTTCCCCGCAAAGCGTTGGTACTGTACCCGGATGCCGCACGCGCTGAGGTGGCCGGCATCATCATGAAGGAGTAAAGAATGCAAAGATCGGTAAGCCTTAGGTCGTGGTGATGGTGGTTGGGGAAGGGTGAGGGAGCGATGCTGCCAACAGAGGCGTCGGAATGACAACGCTGGCGCCGGAGGCAGGGTGGGCGAAGGGCCGTTGTCAAGGAGCGAAGGGAAAGCACGGGTATTTGTGTGCATCATTTGTCGCGCCGCGGCGGCGCACGAGTGAGCTGGCTAGAACTCGATGAACTTGCCCATGGGAATCATTTGGAACCTGCTCTCGTCGATGCTGGCGTCCTTTAGGGCCTTGCGCAGGACCTGCGGCGGTTCATCGAGCGGCTCGTCGGCGAGCTCGAAGGTACCCCAGTGCACCGCCACGGCCTGCTGGATGTGCTGGTCCTGGAAGATTTGCACTGCGTGCTCTGGGTCGATGTGGGCGCGCGCCATGAACCACCGCGGTGAATACGCGCCAATCGGGAGCGCGGCCATATCCATCGGACCGAAGTGAGCGTAGATGCTCGTCGAGACATCCGGGTTGTACGCCGTGTCGCCAGCGAAGAAATACTTCTTGTACCGGTTCCACGTTCGTTGTGCCTCGGCCGGCACCTCGGAGCTAGACTCGGTGCCGCTGGCGGAGATGAGGGTGGGCTTCTCGCACGTAGACACGGGGTGCTGCTGCTGCTGGTCTGGCTGCCAGCCGACACACCAGCCGCACCATAGCACCTCATTATCGTCGAAGGCGCTGTGCTTTCCCCAGTGTTGAGCCGGTGTGCAGCCCACCCGGACCCCTTTCACCTCGCACGCCTCGTACCAGTCAAGCATGGTGATAGACGCGGCCGGCACACCCCACTCTCGGAGGAAGCGATCCAGCTTCAGCGGCACAACGAAGTGGGCATCTGGGAAGCGGGCCGCAACGGCCTTGATACTCTGCTTGTCCATGTGGTCGTAGTGGTTGTGCGAGACCGTGACAATGTGAATCGGTGGGAGCTGCGCTGCCGTGGCGGCTGGCGGAAACCGGCGCGACGGCCCGGCAAACGACAGCGGCGACGCACGCTGCGAGAAGATGGGGTCGAAGAGGATGTTGACGCCATTGGAGAGGCACAGCAGCTGACTTGAGTGACCGATCCAGTACACCCGGTTCTTGGCCGGCTGCGCTTCGTCGCTGCTCATACTCGCCCGCCACTGCGCCACTGACTCGCCCATGTTGCACGGCGCGTACCAGATCTTGCCGAACGCGTCATAGCTTCCTTTCGGCTTTGGGACGCCGTTGCACGTGTGGGACAGCATCCATCGCATCACTTTCCCAGCCGACGCGCTGGACGACGATGCAAGACCGAGGTTCTTGAAGTGCTTCCCGTCCCTGTTGCGGTTCGACCAGTACGAACCGATCGCCGCGCGCTTCGGGTATTCAAAGCTTGGCTTTGACTGCATGGACTCCGTCATCCGCAAGCGCACCCATATGTGTACGAGTCTTGACGTGGTCTGGTACTGGTGTGTGTGTATGTGTGTGTGCACACCAAGACTGAGATGCGAGATGTAGGAAGTTGAAAGACGGTGGCGAAGAAAACAACTGCGCACGCAATGGTGAGGGGAGTGCGTTGTTCGTGTGCGCCTTCTGCAGTCTTCTGCCAGTGCAGCCGCACGAAGGCGCGACGAGGGTAGGCCGTCAGCGGTGCGCCAACGGAAGAGCGCGGGCGAGAGAAGCGTAGAGGGGAGGGATAGAGAGGTGAGACCAGACACACACACACATGCACGCACAACAAAGGTACCCACCCACCCCAACACCACGCCGCCGTCATCTGAAAAGACGACGGCAATCGGGAAGGCACGAGAGCAGCTTGTCTGGCGTGTGTGCACGCACGTGCTCGTTGCTTCTTTCAACATGCTGCGCGCTTTTCGCTGTTTTCTTCGTCGCTCACTTGGCGGGTAGCTCGTAGTAGACGTCCTCGGCCATGGAGGCGGGCAGCTGCACCGTCTTGTGGCCATTGTACACGTAGTTGCGCGGCGGCTCGCAGCCGGCCACCTCCGTGAGACTGTACGTCTGAATGACAGACTCGAAGGCGCCAACGAGGAAGAGAGCACCGAAGGCGGGGTAGGCGGCGGCGCAGGAGATTCCTCCAACAACGTCGCCATCCTCACCGTCGTCCGCCGACAGCTCGTCGCCGTTGCTACCTGCGATGGCAACGCTGGGTGTTTTGGGCGTGTGCATGCTCTTGAACGCGTCGGCGAGCTGCTGCTGCTGCTGCTGCACCCCGCTGCCCTCAGAGGAGTATGGCGTCAGGGTGAAGCGACGCGCGCACCGCAGCAGTGTCTCCGGCTCGTCGTACACGTGCCACTC
>NC_018317.1:457832-460925 GCF_000234665.1 Leishmania mexicana MHOM/GT/2001/U1103
CCATGGAGGCGGGCAGCTGCACCGTCTGTGGGCCATTGTACACGTAGTTGCGCGGCGGCTCGCAGCCGGCCACCTCCGTGAGACTGTACGTCTGAATGACAGACTCGAAGGCGCCAACGAGGAAGAGAGCACCGAAGGCGGGGTAGGCGGCGGCGCAGGAGATTCCTCCAACAACGTCGCCATCCTCACCGTCGTCCGCCGACAGCTCGTCGCCGTTGCTACCTGCGATGGCAACGCTGGGTGTTTTGGGCGTGTGCATGCTCTTGAACGCGTCGGCGAGCTGCTGCTGCTGCTGCTGCACCCCGCTGCCCTCAGAGGAGTATGGCGTCAGGGTGAAGCGACGCGCGCACCGCAGCAGTGTCTCCGGCTCGTCGTACACGTGCCACTCTTTCACGAGGCCGTCATCGTAGGAGCATGTCACGAAGACGTCTGGGGTGCGCAGCACGCAAAGGTGCCGCCCGAGGCCGCGATGCTCCTGCCGTGTGCTCGTCACAAGCTGCGGCACATAGGTCTCGGCGACAGCTGTGGAGGCGTCGTCAGGGCGGTACGTCCACACGCATACCCTGCCATCGGCGCAGCTGGTCACGAGGCGACGGTTCCCGGCAAGCACACGAAGTGCAAAGCACGCCGTCCCTGGCGTTCGGAGGAAGGCGAGCGGGTACACGGCCGGCACAACGCAGCTGAGCGGCACCCGCAGGTCATTCCTGAGCTCACCGCCTTCGAAGGAAACTGGCACGATCGTGTCCGTTAATCGGTCGCCCACTGTGGCGCCGCCGCCGGAAACCGCCGCCGCGCTCAGCGTAACCGTGTTCCCCACCACGCCGACCGCCGCCCCGCCTGCGGCCATACGACTGTGCTTGGGCTTCCACCGGCTCACCAGGCCGGCGCTGCTGCCACCGCGCTCCATCGCGCGCGCCATCTCCGACTGCACAATTGATGCAGGCAACACCCACACGTGATGATTGGCGAGCCGCGAAGCGCGGTACTCCACAATCTTCTCAGAATTGGTACTAGAGGCTGTGGGAAGCGTGCTGCCTGCGTCGGAGTCATGTCGCAGCGACGCCTCGTAGCGCAACAACGCGCAGGGAAGCGGCGCCTGGCGTTCCTCGTCCCAGCAGAGCGGGTGGTGCGCGGCGAGCGCGTCGGCTGACGGCGACTCCGAACCACGCCACGGCAATGCGTTGATGGCCCACACATACACACCGCCCTCTGTCCCGGCAAACACCCGGCCTGCCAGCTCATCTACCTCTAAACAGTGCACGACGCGGTCGGCATCTCGGGACGGCACCTTCTTCGAGTTGTCCTCGCGCGCAAACGGGCTGAGAGGCGACAGCATGCCTGTCATGTTCGCACTGCACACGAGCACGTGCTGCAGCGTGTAGGAGCGGGCGACCACGTCGACGCGCCACAGTCGCACGAGACCGGCGTCGTCGCCGGTGAAGACATACACAGCAGTGGGCTCAGCGGCGTGGACAGCATTGTGCCACCGCTGCAGCGCGCCATGCAGTGGCGTGTCGCTCTCGTCCCCAGTGCTCCTACGACTCGGCGATGCGGTGAAGGCAGAACCTTCCCATAATTTGGTGCTCCGCACCGCAGACGGGTGCGGCAGACACGTAATGCCAAACGGTACGGGATGAAACATGCTCACTGCAACACTCGTGTCCCCAGAGGATGCCGCGGAGGCGAAGAGTGTGCCTAGGTGGTCCATGACCGTCACCGGCTCCTCGCGGGCGTGGCGGTGCAGAAATCGACGCCCGACGCAGTTGACCGGTGCGCGACCGCCCTCTGCGATGGCGCGTGCGGCCAGAGCATCGCCGCGTGCCGCCGCCTGCGCCAGCTCCGTCTCGCGTTTCCAGAGATGGGCTAGCTCGGGCAGCGTGGTCTCGCCGCACTCGGCGACGAGGGCTTCGAGGAGGTGTGGAGGCAGTAGCGGCATGAGAAAGGCGTGCCCGTTGTCTGTGCCAATGAAGAAGTACTCCACCTGCGTACACGCACCGAGAACAGCGGCGTTGCGCAGCGCTGCGACCAGCCGCGAAGCCCGCAGCTCATCCGACACGCTGCCATCTCCAGCCCACTCAGGTGGTAGTGCCCACGACAGCAGCGCTGCCGCTTCCTCAGCGCCGAGGCCGGGGACAAGAGTGTAGCCAAGACCGGTAACAAAGTTGAAGGCGCTGTCCTCCAACGTTAAGGCTGCTACTCGTGCCTTATCATGGCATTGCTCATCGTAGAACGGGGTGCTTAGCGCCGCCGTGTGCGGAGTGGCCCGCACCGCGAGAGTCGGGAATATCCGCCGCCGAGTCCACATGTGGTTGATAATGGGGGTGGTGGTTGGAGGGGGGAGGGGGAAAGAAAGTGCACAAGAAACCTCGATATGCGCCGCGACGGTCGGTGAGGAGGGAGGCTGCCCCACGCAGAGAGAAATGCACTGGTCTAACCCTGATTGTGCGTGCGTGTGTGTCTCCTCACATGAACGGACAGTGCTGTGGCCGTCTCTTGTGTACCACGATTAGTGCTTGTGTTCGTGTGCGCGTCGCAGGAGAGCCTACGCGGTACGCCGGAGGGAGCAGGAGGAGGAGGAGGAGAGGGAACGGATGAACCGGCTGCCGTGTCGCCCGCATGTCGTTCGTTTCGCTGCCTTCTTCCCAGAGCTGCGCGCTTTCCGCGAGGGAGGGACCGAAAGAAGGTCGGCGCCGGAAGGCAACACCCCCGCATGTCTCAGTGGACGCGCTCCCCCCCCCCGCATTGACCGCATACGCATCCGGCATGAATGCAAGCCGCTGTCAACCACATAACACGTACACCCTCGAGAAAGAGGGCGTGTGTGTGCGCGTGTGTGTGTGTGTGTCTCCTCCATCACCTCACACACACACACAAAAAAAAATCGATCCACAGAGCGAATCCTACTCTTCCGTGTCCAACACAGCGATGGCCTCAAGCGGCGGCCATGCAGTGCTGTCCACCCTCTCCCCCCCAACCCCCCTCTTCCTCACTCCAGAAACAACAATTTTTTTTCTTTTTTTTTCTGGTTAACTCCGTCGTCGTTGTTGTTTTCCCCCACCTCAGCGTGTACTCTCTTGGCCGCTTAAGTGGCGC
>NC_018317.1:461025-532063 GCF_000234665.1 Leishmania mexicana MHOM/GT/2001/U1103
TCAAATCTCCTTTTGAAGAATGCGGCGGAGGAGGGGGAGGAGGGGAGGTGAGGTGTGCGCACGCGTGTGACAGAATAAGCAGCACTTTCGGTGGCAGTAGAAATTGCACGACCATCCTCGTCATCCGCCAGCGGCACCCTTTCCCTCCTCCCGGCACGGCACGCCGGTCAGCACGGGGGGGGGAGAGTCCTGCTGTTGCACCCACAGCAACGGACACACACGCGCGCATCCTTACGTGAACCACCTCCCTCCCCCCTCCCCCAAAAAAGATGAAAAAGGGAAGTGCAACAGCGGGTGGGTAGGGGAGGGGGGTTGATGAGGTCGAGGAGAGCACCACCACAGCCATCCACCACCACAAGAGAGGGAGGGGGAGAGGAGGGGGGGGGGCATATTGTGCGCAGAGAACAGCGACATAAAACGATAGATGGATGACAGCGAGCACAGACAAGGAATAAAAAGGGAAATTCCTCGAAACGAGAACGGTCCAGAGTCATCACGCGAAGGCTGAGATGACATAGGAGGAGGGAGGGAGGGAGGGGGGGGGGCAGCGGCCGTAGCGGAGCCATACGTCCCATACAACCGACACGTACACACAGAGCAAGCGGCCTTTTAACATGTTATCTTCGCGCGCACGCGTGTGTGCATGTAGATGGAGTGGGAGAGGGGAAAGGAAAGGGCAGGAATAGTAACAACATGAGGCATTCACTCAGAGAATACCAAACCCCCCGCCCCCGCCCACCCCCGAAAATAAATCGAAGAACTGTCATTGGCGAGATGAACAACACGGGAGCGAGCAGTACAAAGGGAGGCAAAACAAAATGGAAAGCAAAGAGGCGTCGTGGAGAACTCGCCCATGTCCAAGATATTCGCACAGACACACACGCACACGTGCAGAGGGAGAAGGAGAGGGAGAGAGAGAGGCTCAGAATGAAGAGCACCATCAGCATCGGCTGCACAGCGATGAACGACGGACGCCGCCGGCGAGCACGAGTCACCGAGAGAGAGAGAAGGGAGGGAGAGGGAGAGGGAGAGGGAGAGGGAGACCCCCCTCCGCCCCCCCAAAAAACGGATGAGGAGATAGGGATGTGATAATCCACATGAGACGACGATGATGAGAGACAACGCAAGGCGAGAGTCACACAGGCGGGCGGTCATCCCGGAAGGGGAGAGAGCAACAGGAGAAGGGGAGAGGGGGTCGATAGAGAGACACGCACACACACAGACGTATACATATATATATATATACATATATACATATTCATCTAGACACGGCAAGAAAGGGGGAGGGGGAGGGGGGCGACCACAGAAAACAAAAAACGGAACAACGGTAGAGGGAGAGAGAGCGAGAGCAGGATGACGAGGGAGAAGGGAGGGGTAGCGTGAGGGAGGGGAGGGGGAGGAGGAGGGGGAGCGAGAGAGACGACCAGCCAGCATACTAAGAGAATAACTGCAACCAAGAAGTAGCCAAAAAACACCATTGGCACACGTAGAAGGATGACAAGGAATAGATCGCTCACAAAAGGGGCAACCGAAATAACAACACATATATATATATACACATAATATGTACATAATATATGGATATGGATGTATAACCATAACATAATAACCAAGGCAGTGCGTGGAGGAGGTGTGGGTGCGTGTGCGCGTCACCCGTAGGTACATATACATTTACATGCATATACGTATATACGTCCGCGTGCGCCAGCCAATTAGGGCAATAGAACATAACGGCGGGCAGGGCCCCCCCCTTCCATGTGAGAGAGGGAGCATCGACCGCAACAATCCCCACGCCTGCTTGCCCAGAGGTTCCCCCCAAGCCCGTATAAATAACTACGCACGCAGGGGACCATAAACATGCATTTTTCTTTGTTCCTTCCCACTGTCTTCGCTTCCCCGACGTTTCGTCCGGGCAAGGTAGGTGTGGTCAGGGAGAGGGAGAGCGAAAGACACGGCCGCCGTTGGTGGACGGGCAGCATGTGTATGTGTGTGCGCGTGTGGGACGGAGTTGCCTGTCAGCGACACAGGATATTATCATGTGCTCAGAACTGCGAAGGGGAAAAGCTCTGCTACGCCACCGCACCGGTACCGCGTACCGCGTTCGCCTGAGCGTAACCGAAACTGTTGCTGCTCTCGCTCGGGATTCGGAGCTGCTGCGGTGCATGTGAAAGCACGTGGGGTTGCTGCGGCTGCGGATAGCGCATCTCGCTGTATTTACTTGGCTGGTTCACCGGGGGAATGGAGGAGCGACACCGGCTCGGCGAGGCGATGTGCGGCGAGTAGTCCTCTCCGCCTTTCGTCGGCTGCAACTCGTCCGCGGCGCTGCTGCTCACAGTGGGGTGCCGCTGCTGGCGCTGCCGCGTAATAGATGGCTCCTGCAAGCCGGGTTCCCGGCCGTGAGGCGGTTGATAGTGCGTTGCGGCACCTCCGTCCATCGCACCGGCGCTGCGGGGCAGCGGTGGCGCAACGAGTACGTTGCTCGTGGTGCGAGACTCGTTCGCGCCTTCCTGTGAGGATGAAGTAGTCGCCACGGAGCCCCTCGTGTGACGCTCAGGCTGCGGGATGTACATGTCTGTGTACCCCATGGCGTAATTTTTCATGGGAGGGTAATGCAAGTAGCCGCCATAAACGACTGTTGTTGTCGTTGCGTTGGCGCCAATGCCGCCACCGCTGCAGCAGACGCCGACCGGCCCGTTGGGTCCTGCATCCCGTAACGTGGGTGCCAACGCTCCAGGGCCGCCGCAGACGTCGATCGACTTGTCGACATTGTACACGAGCGCCATGTCCGCACCACCCCCACTGTTGCCGCTTCTGAGGCTGCCGCTCTCGTTTGCCTCCACGCTGTTCATACCACCGCCCACGTTGCTGTTGCCTCCGCTGCTGCTACTCCCTCGGTTATTCACAGTGTAGCCGGTCCGCTGGTTCGGCGTGCGCGAGACCACCGGGGCCGCCATGTGCGGTGGCTGTGCGACCATCATACCGCCCACCATCATGACCGACGCGCTCCCTCTATGCTGCTCGGCGTGCCGGGGCGGTGAGCCGTACATGGCACCGCTGTGAATTCGCATTGCCTCGTTGTCGTCGTCACTGCCATAGGGGGAGGTGCTAAGTGTCGCTGTGGTGGACTCCGCTCCTGCACGAGAGCCGCTGTAGTAGTCCCCCGGCACGCCGCGCGCTGGTGTTGTGTCGTAGTAAATGCTGGAGGACCAGCTCAACCGCTGCTGCTGCTGCTGCTGCGCGACCGGCGAGTTTCCTCTGTTGTCGAACTCGGGAGCAGCCGTAGGCCCGCAGCTCTGATGGCCCGTTTTGTAATCCGGAGAAGTATAGTCCACACCACTACCACTGGCCAGAAGCGCGGCGTCGTGCGGCGCCTCATGAGAGAGCTGCTGCTGCTCGTTGGGTTCGTGTGGCACGCCGTTGCGGTCTGAGACAAGGTGCGTCTGATCGCCGAGCTGGATCGTGTCCACAGAGAAAAAACCCGGCAGTACATCCTGCGCTACGCGCTTCCGTGGCCCGTCCCAGTTGTGGGGCACTGCACCTGCATTGCCGCCTCGCTCACCATGCAACCCTTGCGTGTGGTAAGGCTGTTGCGGTGGCTGCTGTCGCTGATGATCGTACTGCTGTTGTGGCTGGGGTGCGTGCACATGCGGCTGATGTGGTTGGAGTCGATACGAGTACGGCACCGGCGGTGCTGGATACGGCTCATGATCGTACTGCTGTTGTGGCTCAAAAGCCTGGCAGTGTCCTGTTAACTCCTGTACCGGAGGGGGATGGGGCTGCTGCCGCTGCTCGTACGACGGCGCATAGCTGTCGGCACGCTGGACCTGATGTCGTTGTACACTGTGCTGCTGGCACGAGTATTCATGCTGGGGGTCGTACGGCTGCTCGGACGGCGTTTGCTCGGACTCGTACTGCTGGCCAGCGGCTTCACTAGATGCGTCTGCGGCATTTTCGCCAATCGCACAAGACGGCGTTGGTGTTTGTGCAGGCGCCTCCTCGTGGGCGTACCGTGCAGTCTGCGGCGCCGCGCAGCCGCCGTAGGGACCGTAGAGGAAGTGCTCTCCTGTGGACGTCGACGGCAGCTTAGATGGACCGCCACTGGCGGCCCAGACCATGATGCCGTCATGAATTCCTGGCGGCACATCCACCATGCTCGACTTGACGCTCATCGTGTCCAAGTTCGCGACGGCGCTGTACAAAAACGCGGCACCACAGTCCACGGCGTTGCCGTTTGTGAGCGCCGACGTGCTCCACATTCGCATGTGCGTGATGCCCGGCCCGATCGGGGTCGTCGTTGCAGAGGGGGAGGGGTAGCTGGTGAAGCTTGTCGTGCGCGGCACACCGCTCATCAACGGCGTCGCCACAATAACGGAGGTGTTGTACGGATCGTGCGTCCCAAAACGTAGCGACGAACTCGGTGACTGCGAGTCGCCCCGGCTGAGTGCTGCACCGCCGCGGTTGGTGGGCGACGTGGTCCCGCCCGCCCCGCCACCGGCCACGCTGACGGCTACAGGCGATACGAGAGGGGAGGGTAGTGGCGCAACAACGAGTGAATGGCGCACATGGTCGGCGCTCAGGCTCAAGTTGGCCGCATTCCTGGCGCTGCTGCTGCCTTGCGGAGCAGCGGAGATGGGAGGTGGGATCGGGACGTTGTGGCTGGTAGGGATTGTGGTTGGGGCGGCGCTGGCGGCAGACGCGGCGACCTCAGCTGCTGATGACGGAGATGCCGCTGAGCTGCGCGCCCTGTGCGAGGGCGACGACGGCGGAGAGGAGGAGGAGCGCGTGCTCGCTGCCGAATTTGCGTGAGAGGCAGTGCCGTCGTCTTCGCTAGCGTGGTCCGCGGTTCGCGAAGACCGCGTGGTTGCCCTGTCTACGGAGTCGGCGACGGTAGCGGTGACGGTACCACATGCGTTCAGACGCTCAAGTCGCGCGCTAGTGTGGCTGTTGTGATCTGTCGCAGCTCTGTGATGTGCGTCGACCAGCCAACGCTCATCGGCACCGCCGACGATTTCCTCCATAAAGGAGTTTTCTGCCTTGTCGCCCTCGACCTGGAAGGGGCTGGTTGGCACGCTGATGCTGTTGCGCCGGCGCGACCCGCCAATGGAAAAGTAGGTGAGTTGATTCGGCAGCGGAACGCCTTCTGGGCTCATGAGCGACATTGCTGCGACAACAGTCGGGGACGGCAGAGGCGTCACGGGGTGGCCAGTGCCAGTGACGGCCATCGTCAGCCGAGCCGGTGATGGCGGTGTCACAAGCGCTTCGGAGGCGGCGGTCGGCGTCTTTGCGGAGGGTGGCAGCATACCAGCGGTGCGGAACACACGCGGAGGAAAGACCAGGAGGTTCTTATGCATGCCAGTGACCTGACTGCTGCGGCGGCCGCCCGGAGACATGCTGTGAGCGTTATAGGTAGATGAAGTTTCACTGATGTTGCTGTAACTGAGTGGAGGGATAGAGAAGGGTGCCAAGGAAGACGAGCTGGGCACATCCGAAACGATATGAGCGGCGCAGGTTGTCGCTGTAGCCGACGTTGAGCCCGTCGCACCGCCGCAAGATGTCCTCCTTGCTGGCCCGCTGCTAGCGCTTTTTTCTCCCTCGTCGTTGTTCTGCTCCTCGCCGCCGCCGTGGTCTGTGCGGGCTGAGAGCGCACGCGGCCAGTCGTTGCTGACGGCAGGTTTCACAGGCATCGCAGGCGGCGAGAGTGGAGAGCCACTGCGCATCGGTGGCAGCGATCCTCTGTTCCTCATCTCATAAGCATTTCTGTGCACTGGCGACAACTCGGAAGCGTTGTGACAGCCCGATTTGGCTGACGACTGACGCTGCATTGCTGCAGCAGGGTACGTGGACGGCCGGGGGGGGGGGGAGGGGCGAAGCTGCCGAAGCCTTAGTTACTCGACAAGGCAAACAAGGACGACCGCAACAACGCGGGGGAACACAACGCTGTATCTCTCCTCTACCCCTCCGTCTCGACGGCTACACGACAACCGCGGGAGCCGCTGAGGAGAAGAAACGACAGCAGCAACAACAAAGAAAACGAGAGAAGAAAAAGAGCGGGCGCTTCGAGTAGACGCGCGAAACGGCGAAAGGGAAAAAAAAGTCCACACGCACACGTGCACACGCCTCCTCACCTTTCGTTGTTTTGCTTCCCCTTCGTGTAGCCGCTGGTTTGTCAGCAGACGCTGTGTGTGTGTGTGTGTGTGTGCGTGTGCGTGTGCGCGTACTGCAACCCTCGCCCGTGTTCTCGTGTCTTTCCTGATCCCGTCCGTCCTTCCTGCGATCGAAGCGGAGGGACGGCAGGTGGTGGAGGAGGAGTAAGACGTGAGGAGGGTTATGCAGCACGCAAAGCGAAACGAGAACAAGAAATAAAATGAGGCAAACTCCCCCTTACACATACACACACACACACACACACACACGTGAAAATAAAACAGTAAACTAAAATAATAAATAAATAAAACACCAACAAACACCAAAAGTAATTTCAAAAAGAAAGAAAAATCAGGTGAGACGTTACTTGCCAATGGATACGTATAGATATATAGATATAGATATATAGGCAGGTATTTACGTATATATAGATATGTATGTATATATCTGTGTAGATAGATATGTGTATAGATTGATGTGTGTGTGCGTGCGTGTGGCAAAGTCGTTGTGCACGCACTTTGGAGGACGAGGAGATCGTTTTCACCTTCTCTATTTTGGCTGTTCGTCCGTCGTCGTCTCCCTTCCCTGACACCGTGTGTGCGCGGCGTGAAGGGGGTGGGTGGTGGTCGGGGGGGGGGAGAGAGAGAGCGAGCCAGCAGAAGGAGAAGGGTGATGGCTAGCGATGTGTGCGTGTGGGCGCGTCACAGCAGATAGGGGGTTGGGGGGAGGTCAGTAGAGATGCAGAGCGTGAGAGAAAAAGCACGCAGAGAGAGTGAGAGCGAGACAGTCGCCCACGTTGGTAATACGGTGGAGTGTATAGGGATAGACAAACAAATGAATATGTATGTACACATATATTTATTTACTTGTGTCTGTGAAGGTCGGAGGAGGAGGAGGGGGAGAGAAAGACACGTATGCAGTAGGTGCGGGTGGACGAGTGCCTGTACTTGTGGTTCGTGCCCCTCTTCGCTTTCTTGAAATCTTTCACTCTGACACAAAAGTCAGGGGGAGGGGGGAAGAGGCGGGCTGTAGGCCGCACGGGAGAAGAGAGGAGAAGGGGGAGGGGTGGTAGCGGGTCGAAGAGGGAGTGAGAGGTGCTCGGAGGTGTGGTAGCGTCTTTCAGCTCTGCTGCTGTGCAGATAAATAACAGAAAGAGAAAATCAAACGGAAAAGGGTGGAGCTGTGCGTAGGAGGCGGTATGAGGGTGGGTGGGGTGGTGGGCACCAAGAACAACGCGTACGCACGCACGCGTAAAGACTTTGCGCTCAGGAGTCGACTCAAGCGGAGAACGAAAAAGAGGTGTTGGCGTGCACACACACACACAACACAACGCAACAAGGTGATCACGGGATCCGCTAATACGAGAAGCAGGCGTGGGAAGCAGCGAGGAAAAGGGCAAACAAAACAAAAGGCGGATGAACGATATTGTTAGTCAGTCAGAGAGAGGGAGAGGGGGGTGGATCAAGGGCGGATGGGTTGAGATGGGGTGGAGGTCGGTGTGCCGACCATCGTGCAAGAGCGGTGGTGGTGGTGGTGGTGGTGTGTGTGTGTGTGGGGGGGGGGCTACTTTGGTGGTGGGCAATGAGGGGAGGGGGGCCACGTCCTACGCGAGGAGGAGACAAGGGAGATAAGAGGGAACGGAGGAAGGAATGCTGTGGGGAGACGTGTACGGAGTTCAAGCAGTGCAGCTCACCGCGGCACACAGCTACTCGCGGTAACATAACTGAAGCATCATCTTACGTCCTCCCTTTCGACCCTTGTTGGGCACACCCTCGCCAACACGCGTTTCATATTCAAGCTCCTGGCCCGCCTCCATCCTTTTCTTTCGTTTTGTGGCGTATTTTCCTATCCCTGTCGCCGTTCCTGTGTCGCTGAGATGTTTCCCGTACTTTACACATCTGCCACGTCTGATTTCTCATGCATGTGTGACTCGATCACCCTTCCCCCTCTCCCCTCACGACCACGGGAGGACACGCCTCTCCGTGCAGTCCTACCACGGGCTCCACTGCACACAAGCACACGCACACACACACACACTTCCCACTCTGTGTGTGGGAACCCGAGAAGCCCCCCTCCCCCTCCCCCATCTCCGCCCGTGTCGAGCCACTTCTGTCGGTGACGCCCCCCCAGTGCACACGCCTGTGCCATCCATGTGATGGGCGAAGCGTCCGCGTGACTCGAGCGCATCCCACCCGACCCTCGCACTGCCCCCTGGTGTGGGGAGCCTGGGGACACCCCCGAGGGACGCAGCGGGTGGGGCGACCTGCAGAGAGGGTGTGAGCAGAGTTTGTGGCGGGGACCGTGCTCAGTGGACGGAGTCGGCGCACTGCTGTGCCGGCGTGTGCCTGCTGCTGCTTCTGCGCACCGCGCGGATGGTGGGGCCTGCGGCAGGGCCAGCGTGGCGGGGGAGGGAGGGGAGGGGGTGCAGTGTGGCGTGTAGCCGGTGCTGTGTGACAGAAAACAGACACTGGTTGTTGCTCCGACGCGTCCGCTCCACCCACGAACACGTCAACCAACAAACGTACGCATACATACAACCACAGCCCACCCGCCTCTGCTGCACTGCGGTTGAATCCTGGTCGCCGAGGACGAGCCGTCTGCCGCCGAATCGGGGCCATGTGCCTAGCGGGCACGCCTCGATCCGAGTGGGCCGCCTTCAGGGTCCTGCTCCAGGGGGCGGAGGCGGTGGCGTCTGTCGTGCGGGCAAGAGCGGCTGGTCCAGGCGCATGCCGGAGGAGCTCAAGGGGGAAGCTGGCCAGGCGCCGGCCAGGGCCCTCTCAGCCCCTGTGTCCTGCCTGTATGCCACGCTTTCGCCCTCAGTCGCCGCAAGCCGCGGCACCCCATAATATGGTGCGGCGGCTCGCCACACGGGGGTCTGGAGGACTCGCTGGCGCCATTCGGGATGCTCCCGTCACGCTTCCGGCGCCTGTGCCTCATCGGCGCACCCGGTGGGGCGTGGGAGATGCCGCGTATTTCGCGCGCATGCACCTTTGGGCTGATCCGTGTGGATCGCTTCGCGTCTTTTCCGCCCATCATTCGTGCCCCTCTCACCGCTCGATGCGTTGTCTGGGCGTGGGGCACCATGCCAGCTGTGCTTGACAGCGCGTGCGCACAGTGCTCGCATTGCCCGCCTCATGCGGCCAGCTTCAGGACAACGTTGCTGTCTGGGGATGCGGAGGACGCTGTCCTCACCTTCCACGTCCGTCGAGGACATGAGGGGCGTGTCTGGATGGCTTGCTCGCATGTGCCTCGGCAGGTTGGACGCTGCCATGAGTCTGCGGCGGCATGGGGCACTCCACCTTCTCCTGCATCTGCACGTCGTTGACAGCAGTGGGTGCAGGCGTCACGATGGCGACTGGTGGGTCTCGGCGGCACAGTTCGAGCACAGACCTTGTCCGTCAGCGCCAACGGTGGGCGCTGCGCCCGGTGATAGAACGGGGTGGGGTTGGCCCGGCATCGCCGCGAGGGAGGCCAAGGAAGAGAGCTATGGAGGAGGAGACAAAGAGGTGCCCACACAAGGAAGACTCGCCTGTTTCGTTGCGTCTGTTGTGGTGAGTGTCGGAGCGGCGGCGGTGATGCATGTCTGTCATGATGACACGTGGGAAGGCAATAAAGTTCGCGTGGAGAGAAGGACGGGCTGCGAGCACGGTGACGACATCGTCTTGCTTTTCTTTTCCGTGCTTGTGTGTCTTCTGGTTGAAACACTGGCGTATGGCGGTGGTGAGTGTGGAAGGGAGGGATGACGGGCTGGGTGAGGGTGGGTGGGGGAGGGGAAAGAGGTGCGGGTGACCGCGTGACGTGGAGTGTGCTGCGACTCAGAGGAACGCTTCGCAGTCAAGCACGCGCAAGCGGAGACACCAGAAACGGAAGTAGATAAACGGCGAATCGGCATCCTTGCTTTGCTCGAGGACGGAGAGCCTGTGAGCACGATGGCGGCTTTCCCTCAACCGTGCTGTGTGGATGGGCAGGCATCTCGGAGCTCAACAGACACGTGCTACACAAGCAAGAGTTGCACGCCCCTGCAGCTGTGGAAGAGGCCAAGACGTTACTTTTTTGGAAAGTCCTTGTAAGACACATTCCTTGCCGCCTCTGCATCGCCTCTCGCTTTTTCTTTCATGTCGTTGGTGTGCTTCTCTGGATATATGCCGGTTATCGAAAAGCGGTCCAGCGTGCGTATGTGGAGGTACATGTGCGCGTCCCCTACAGGAAATTTGGCGGTGGCGGCGGCGCTGGCGCGCATTGCGACTCGGCCAACGGGCGGCTGAAGAACGTAGCAACAGAGGAGAGCTGCTGACATGCGCAACAGACTTTCTCCATCAGGATAACGCTGCGAGCGCCTCCCTGTGTCTCGCACGAAATGCTCTCCCTTCCTCTCCGACACACGCGCACCGCCACGCCGCGACGGATGAACGGCAAGGGGGAGGGGGGGGGCGATGAGGCGAAGTGAGGCTGCGAGACGGCGAGTTGCACACACACGTGCACACACAAAGAAAAGCGCCTGTCACACGTGTTGCTCCGTACGAGGCCGCTTCGTCACCACTGCGGCGTCGTTCTTCGGCTCCTCCTTGCACTTCAGCATGTGGGCCGTAGCGTGCCGCACCAACGCTCGCACAAACTCGCTGAGGAGCACCATGCGTTGACAGCATCGCACCTTGGCCTCTGAATCCTGCCGGGCCATCGCCTCCAGCTCGCAGATGCGAGCTTTGCAACGGTCGAGACGCGGCCCCATCTCCTCCTCCGCCAGCAGTGCGCGCAGGTCGACTGGCAGCTGCGCGAGATTCAGCGCCGGCTCTGAAAAGCCTCGCGGTGCCGGCGCTAACGTGGGTGGGGTGCGACTGATCAGTGTCATGTGCTCGCTGAGGGTGGCAAGCTCGCGCGTGTGCTGACGCAGGAGGTGCTCGTAGCGGCGTATCAGCAGTGCTTCGATCTGCAGACGCATGGGCAGCTCTGCGCACCGCATCTGCACGTACTGCAGCAGCTCATTTGCTGTCGTCGGTTGGAGGCTTGCTGATGCACTCTCCACCTCACCCGTTGCGCCGGCAGCGATGGGTGGGGGAGTGGCGTCTTCCCTCAGCGAGCGGCGCACAGCACTCCAGTCCTCCGGGGTGAGGAGAGAGAGCGAGGTGGGCGGGGCAACGGCAGAGGAGGGACCCGGCGACGCCAACGCAGCCGCATTGCGCAGACGCTGGCGCACCTCGTTCTCTACCGTCTCGAGGATATTCGTGATAAGCGCAGAGCGCATGTGATCTGCTGGCCGTGCGTCGTTGTCCTGTTTCACTTGTGGCCACGGAAGATGCTGCCAGTCGTTGGTGTGTATCAGGTCGATCTTCGTATGGGCTCTTATTTTTCTGTCGTCATCGCCGATGGCGAACCAGAAGACACACACCCACACGCCGTTACACAGCGGAAGACCGGTGAAGCCGGCACACGAGCGAACAGAGCGACACGCTAAAAGAGGCACACGATGGGGCGGGCGTGAGGGCTACCGCGACTCCTCCTGCACGTACAGTAAAGACGGCTGGGAGACACACGGAGTCGCGGGCAGAGGAGAGGAGAGGGAGAAAGCAGAAAGCTGCCGCATGACTCACGTTCATGTCTTTCCGCACAACGCAGACGTGCTGAGCGTCGATGGCGTGTGTGAGAGAGATCGAGCGAGGGGAGCGGCAGGCACCGACTCGACGCTGTTTCTCCCCCCTCCCCGAGCGCCGATGGCACGCACCTGTATCGAGGACAGTGCGGCCCTCTCCTTATTTCCTCCTGTGTTCGCCGCTTCATGCTTATTGGGATTCTATTGTGTTGCGTCTTGTTGGTGCACACAAGGAAGCGGAGCAGAGCAGAGTGGTGTGGGGGCGGCAGGGGGTAATGGCGAAGGCCGGCGACTACACCAACACGAACCACAAAGCCACGATGACGACAGAGGATTAGGGGGATACACATACACGCACACGCGCGCGCGCAGCCAAGGGTGAAAGAGCCACAAAGAACGGCAAACGGGCCCTCGTCACGGATGCGCATTTTCTTCCCCCCTCCCCCCGCCCAGTTCAATGCGTGCAGAGGTCGGCGTGGGCATCTGCGTCCTCACCCAGATGCATCTTGCCCGTTTCTGTCCACTGTCCCGACGTGCTCGCGGCAGAGAAGGTCGATGCGGTACGTCCTCTTGCCACAGAATGCCCCTGCAAGCGAGCCAGCGGCACCACAAGAGAGAGCGTGTGGGGGATGGAGAGGAGCTAAGTGAGGTATGCGGAAATAGGAGTGCACACGCAGGGAGTTGGGCCGGGCGAAGGGGAGGGGGAGCTGCCCAGCACCGGTCGCCCACCGTGAAAGCCTGAGGACTCCGAACCCCAGGGCGCTCACCTCGCCCGCGCCGTTGGACAGCAGCGCAGCCTTGTTCGACGTGTCGGTGAACATTATTGAGCGGATGGCCACCGTCTTTGCGACCACGCCGACCGTGCGGATCGCCACGTTTGGCTCCCGTGTCAACGTGGCGACACCGGTGCCATCCTTGGGAGGGTCTCACTGCCGCACGAGCATGTTGGCTGGCGTAGTATGTATGCTTGTGTGATCACCAGGGTGTCTGAGGGTGACGGATTGCCATGCGTGAGTGCGGACAGTGGAGAGGGGAAAAGGGCAGACAGTGATCAAGGGACAGGAGGAGCCCTCTCCCTACACGTGGGAGGGGGAGAGGACCGTTTCATGGAGGGGAGGGGCAGTGCATGCGTTGGCGTGTGCTGGTACATGGGTGGACGAGAAGGAGAGACGGGGGAAGCCCACCAACACGTAGGCGCCAGTCCGTGTGTAAGGGGTGGGGGGATGTGTGGGAGGGAGGCGGACGTCCGCTTCTTTCCCCCACACGCATACAAGTGAATTCCAAACAGTCCCCCGCCTTTTTTTTGCAGTGGCTGCGGGTGCGGGTGTGGCGACGTTTCGCACCAACAACGACGGATACATATACACACACACACACGGGCGCCACATGCGCTCACGGGGGAGGGAGGAGGGGAGCGATGCTGCTTTCCGCTTCTCGCTCCTTCTTGACGTCGTCTCTTACCTTCCCCACTCTCGTCGCGAGGCGCTCACGGCACCTCTGCCTCTCTCCCCCCTCCCCGAGATGTGCCGTTCCCATGTGAGAAGGGGGGAGGGGGGAGGGGGACTCGACTTGAGGGAGGCTCCAGCGCACATTGACTTGCAACGAAATCAGGCAAAGCGGGGTACGAGAGGGAGAGGGAGATGTGCGCTGTACATCAAACGTGCGTGCGCGTGTGGTTGGAGGGAGGTGGTGGTGGTGGCGCTCGGAGCAGGCAGCGACACTTCCGCCACACTCGCCCCCGTCTACACAGTGCGCATCCGCAGCCGAAGTAGAGCAGCGAGCAAGACGCGTAGCCCACAGCAGAAACTTAACGACGCGGAGGCGGCTTCGGTACACTCGGGCCCTTCTTGGTCGTCCCTTTGGGCTTCTCCGGTGGGTGGGTGGATGTGGAGAAGACGTTCGACGCACAATTTCCATCAACAGCAGCGCTAGTATGGGCCACGGCTGCGATAGCGTTCGGCGCGGCAACTGCCGGCGGAGTTACAGGGGCACTTGCAGCGGCGTTGATGCCGGCCGGTGCACCTCTCCGGCACCCATCACTGTTGCGATAGCGGTCAAGATCCTGTGTGAACGACTCCCTTTCGAGCATAATCAGCGACTCGGTGTACGCTGGCGTCTGCTCCTGCAGCCTCTGCTGTATTCGGCGCCGTCGGTCTTGCTGCAGCGCCTGTACCGTCTGCAGCACCCGCGACACGTCGTCCCAGTGCGCCGCCACGTCGCGTTGCATCCGTGCCTGACTCACCTCCTGCGTGAACTGCAGGTTATGGTAGAGCTGGAGGGTGTCACCTCGCGTGCTGTGGAGAGCAGACACGTCCGCCATGCTGTCGGCTGATTCCTTTGCCTTCTGCTCTGTCCGTGCTTCCATCGCTGCATCGCGTGGGTGAACGTGGTCATTACCGGTACTGCTGCGGCTGGAGTGCAGGGGCGAGGCCGAAACCGTGTCGACCGCCTTCGGGCTTGCCGGTGCAGTGCCGACGGCGTGCCGCAGGAACAGCTGATGCACCAGCCGTGCCTGCTCCTCTTCCAGCAAATGGTCTTTGTTCACTTGAACACTGCGGTGTGGTCGAGCAGAGAGCTCTGCCTCGCCGCTAACGAGGGAGCCAGACGGCGCGGGACTACTGCGAGTGTGGATATCGTGCACACGTGCAAGAGAGCTGGCTGCGCGTGCAGCCTCCACAGAGCTGTGCACGCGCCTAACAGTGATGCCTCCGGACTGAGACGGCGCGGCGCCGGTGGACCGCCTCTCCGCCACATCGTCTACGTTGCTCTCAGTGCTCTCAGTGCTGCTGTCGCTGCGCTGCACCACCTCCTCGCCGTCACCAACGTCCACGTCGTCAAGCCGCTCGAGTAGTGGGCACGCGGTGCAAATCTTCTGCACGTACGTGCGGTGCCGCTCCCCACCATCACCGTCACTCACGGCCCCGCCGCATCGGTTCCAGGACGGGTTGTTGGAGAGGTTCAGACTTTTAAGGCTTGGGCAGGGGAGTTCGTCGCGTAGCAGCACGTCCACCGAGGAGCTCACGTTGTTGTGACTCACATCGAGGTACGAGAGGCACTCCAGCTGTTGCAGCGGGGCGAGTGAAGTGAGCTGATTGTGGTGCACCACCAACACCTGGAGCTGGGAGAGCAGCTCGATGCCTTCCAGGTCAGCCAGTGCGTTGTGCTGGAGATACACATGTGTGGCGTTCAAGAAGCACTGTATAGGGGCAATAGAGGTGAGCTGGCTCGCTGGAAGCTCAACGCACCGGGTCTGCAGCGCGGCATCGGCAATGCCTGCTACGCCGCCGACGAGGTGGTCTTTCTGCAGCACCTGTGTGACACCGTAGCGGGTGCGACTGTCGGTGGTAGCTGACCGAGGCACAGGGAATAGCCTTGCAGACAGCCGCCTGCTCGTCAGCCCCGTGGACGCGAAGGTTGAAGACCACTGTCGGTCGACGGGTGCAACACCACGTTGAGGTGGCACCCCCTCGACATCGCTGCTGTCGAAGAGCTCACATGCAGGCACGCAACTTGACGTGAGAGGCGCTCCCCCGTTTCCACTGGCGGATGCCACCATGCTCGATGAAGCGGCGCCGCTACCGCTGGGGTGGTCCTCGTGCACCTGCTGCACGTCCGCTAAAAAGGCCGCCAGTGCAGCTTCATCCGGATCTTCGAGCCGGAGGGAAGCATAGTAGGCCAGTTCCTCCGCCGTGAGGTCGGGGACGGACATGGGCCTTAGACCGTTTTACGTAGGAGTGCGTGTTCATGCACGTGCGTGCGAGTCGGCGAGGTGTATTTTGGTGGTGGCCGTGTCGCGCCAGCAGCGTCGTTGCCACCGTTGGAGAAAGGGTGGGTGAGGCGCGGAGAAGCGGCACATGAACGAGGAGGAGGTGAGGATGAGCGGGAGGAAGGCAGCATCATTGCTCACCCGCGGTGACGGTGACAGAGAGAGAGACGTTGGAGGAAGGAAAGGTGTGTGTGTGGGGGGAGGGGGGAGGGTGGTGCAGTTTAAGGAGGGAGAGAGTCGTGAGTGATACACATGAAAAGGGAGTCCCCTCCCCCTCCCCCACCACCCTCGCCCGTGTGCGCACGGTTATTACCATGGCTTCGTTCGTTGTGGCTTCGCCATTTCATGCACGTCCAACTTGGATGCACACACACACACACACATACACACAGATAGAGAAAGAAATGCGCGTTTGCGTGCGGGCAATGTGCCGGTACACGTGTGCAGGTGTGTGTCACCGAAAGTGAAACGACCGTATCTCCTCATCGGTGCCGTAGTATCGGTTGAACGTCAGCCGCACGACCAGCGGCTTCAGATGCGTGGCGAGGGTGGACGGGTGGTTCTCCGCCGCGACAGACACCGCGGCGACGAGAGCCTCGACGGCGTTGCGCGTGCTGCTACGGATGTGCGACACAGGCAGGCGCGAAGGGTCGAGCGCCACCTCGAGCACCCGCTGCACCGCCGCGCGCACCACTTCGGCCGCAGAGGACTGCATACCCCGCTCCCGCATGTTCAGCGCAACAGGCGGGCGGGCAGGGAAAGACACAATACTGAGCTCCAGTAGAAGCGCATCCAACTGGTAGCACAGCTCCATGCAGGATAACAACTCGAGAGACGAGCTCATGGCTTTGGCGAGCAGGCGCTCCAAGTTATACACGACGCGCATCGCGACGTTTTGCATGAAGGAGAGCAGCTGCTCCACGGCGAAGTTGAGGGTGTAGTAGGCAGTCCCCAGGCCTCGCGAGACATACCGCAGGTGCTGCGCCGCATTTTGTCCTGGCAGGCCCATCGCTTGTGCCACCTGCGCATCTTGGGCGTCGCGTTGGTGTAGCCGCTTCTTGTGCTCCCGCAGCGTGATTTGGGCGTAGTAGAGGGCGCACTTGTAGCCAAAGACGTAGCTCCACACGTCGGCGAAGGCAATGCCATTTGAGTCGGATGCAGCTGGAGCGGCCGGTGACGCCCTCCCTTCCCCCGCGTCACCCTCATCCACGTAGAGGCGCCGGCGGCGCTGCCAAAAGTAGGTCTGGTAACTGCGCTCCGTCGTGCTCGTCAAGGGCTGCACGTACACGCTCAAGTCTCGCGGCTGCAAGATGCGCTGGAAGGCGTCAGGGAGGGCGAAGTCCAACTGGAAAGATGCGAATACGTCGAGCATGTCCGCTGCGACGGAAGGACTGCTGTGCCTTTCCTCCTCTCGCTCACCTTGCTGCCCCCGTGTAGTGGAGGTGACGGCGGTTGTCGTGGTCGCCGCCGCCGCCGCCGCAGCAACCACCCTCGCGGGGAGCACAGAGAGCCGCACCAGCTCACTGAAGCGCTTCCCACGCAGCGCATCGGCGAAGATGGCGGACACAACAGGAGCGGCGGTGCCAAGCCGGCCGTACCCCACCGCCCCGCCGTCCTCGGCGTGTCGCACCCACCATCGTGGCTCTCGGTGCAGTCGCTCCAGGAATCCGTGGACAAGCCTCTCCTGGTCTCGGCAGAGGGCGACGTCAACGAGCAGCTTCAACGCATGAATAAAAGAGTACGCGGTGGCGGTGCGGCTCACAAGCCCTTTGCCGGCAAGTCCATCGAGTGGTGCGAGGGATCCAGGCGATGGCCGCTCTACCGGAGCCGTCGTATCCGCTGATTGCCGCTGCTGCTGTGCCTCCAGCACGGGCTCATGCAGAGGACGCGACAAAGGACAGCCGCCGCCGCTGCCGTCCACTCCGCCAGCGACTGCATGCAGCGACAGCGTGAACAGGTCACGCAAGCGACGCTCCTGCAGCCGCTGCACCGCCACACCAATGGGGATGAGCAGCGCCGTCGTGATCCAGCGCGCACACGGGATGGTGACGTTGATCCACAGCTGATGGGAACGCTGCTTCCGCTGCGCCTGACCTCCCTGGCCAAACGCCTTGCTACCCGTATCCGCCGCATCCAGGTATTGCTCCTCCTCTCCAGCGAGGACGTTAGTGAAGCGTACGTCCGGGGTGGTGTCCGACTCAGTGATGGCAAGCGTCCAGAGCGATATGCCGCGCCGCCGCAGCGCACTGCCGCCCTCATCGCCGCTGTTACCACCGTCGTCATCACCGTTGTTGCTGTCCCAAGCAGCAGTCGCGTTCCCGTCGTCGGACCACATGAGTGGGCGCGGCCTGCCGATCCCCTTGCCACCCCCAGATGTCCTGCGATGCCCCAAGGAAGATGCGCGTGAAGACGGAGCCAGATAGCCTTGATCATCGGCGACACTCGACACGCGACGGCCACCACGCCGTTGGTGCCACTGCTGCTGCCCTGCCACGGCCTCCGTCAGCATGGAGGCAAACCCGAGCGGAATGGTTGTGGGAAAGTACACGTAGTGCGATGCACCGGGGCTGCCGCCAGCGTTGCTGCTTCCTGTCGCATCCACCGGCGCCACAGCCGTGCTCGGTGCCGGAACCTGCACAACGCGGCGGCGGACGTCCTGGTTCTGCTGGGCGTACGCCACAACAGCGGCGACGGTGCCACTTCCAGCTTGATCCCCGTCGCTGGTCTCGTCGCCTTGACGGTCGCCGGCTTCGTGCATGATGTAGTGCAGAATCTCCTTCATGCTCTTCGTGTGCCAAGGCTGACACTGTGGTGTTGTCCCAGCTGAAGTTCTCGAGGCTGCTGCTGCTGGCGCTGCCGTCGTCGCTCCGTAGCCTTTTACGCCGGCCGGTGCGGCTGAGGCGCGTCGTGGATGCATCGGGGTCCGCGAAAGAGCGATTTGCTTGTGTCGACGCGTGAAACTGGCGAGGCTGCGCAACACAAACGCGCGGGCCGACGTAAGCGCAGCCCTTGCGACGTGCTGCTCGGAGGCTTCCCCTCTGCGACGCCCGCTGCTACCGGCGCCGGCTTGTCGAGGACCCGGCACCCACACCCCACCGACCGAGTCACCGCTACGACCAGCGCTCGATGGGAATGGTTCTCTTGTGCGCTGTGTCATGCCCTTCTCCTTCTCCCCCGCGGCGGCTGCGGCTGCGACGCCATCGCTATTATAGTAGCCGACGCAGTTCAGCAGCAGCGAGAGGATGTCTGTGGGAAAGCGGCGGCTAGCGTCGCCGATGCGCACGTGGGAGAAGGAAGAGCGAAACAGCCGCGGCAGCTGTCGGCGCCACACCGGCGGGTCAATGCCGCGGACAAAGCCGAAGATGGCTGCTGTGCAGAGCAGCACGTACGGCCACGCGGTGTAGAGCAGCGTCATGACGTAGAGGCGGTAGAGATCCATCGTCGAGGTGTCCTGGAAGGCGCTGGCCTGAATGATGAGTGTGTCGAGGAGACGAGCGGCCAACAACGCACACGACAACAACGGCGGCGGCGCCTCCTCTCTAGCGCCACTTGCTGCGGCCGCCCCTGTGGTCGACGCTGGCCTCGATGCCGAGCTTCGCTTGTCGAAGCGCGCAAGCCCTTCAAAACAGCCGCTTTCCTCTACCAGCACCTGGAAACGCTGCAGCGGAACGATGTTCTCGCGAACGGCCGCCACAAGGTTAGCCAGGGAGCACGACGCGGGCAGCACTGTGGGCGCCACACCGCAAGATGACGCCATGTACGAACCAGTGCGGAAAAGGTACTGCTTCCCACCTCCCGCTTTCGGCGCCTCTTCCTCGTTCTCGTAAAGGGTGGTGCGCACATTCTCCGTGAGAGGAGGGGGCGGTTGGTGTTCGCTAGGATACGAGGCCGCTGCAGCACTTTCACACACGACGAGCAAGTACTCCTGCAGCTGCAGCACCCATCGACCAAAGTCGGCGCTTAGCTGCCGCAGCACCGAGCACAGCCGCTCTAGAGACCGCGCTGCTGTCACCTCCAAGGCCACGGACGCGTCCTGCACATCGCTGCACATCTCCGTGGCATCGTGAGTGAGGGCGCCGTGCACTTCCGTGGGGTCGCGCGAGGCGCGGTGAGCGAGGGCCGGCTCGCATTCACGCACATGAGCGTCGACAGCTGCCACGATATTGGCCACCTCCAGCAGCTGCTCCAGCGCCCCCAAGAAGGTTGGCTGCCACGCCTTGGCAGCTGCCTCGGCCAGCACAGCGTCCCGCAGCCGCCATAGGCCACCAGAGGGGGGGAGAGAAGGGTCGACATGTGCGCTTCTACGCGAGTCACCTTTGTCCGAGTGCATCTCGCAACTCGCCGTGGGGTGCTGACGCAGGGCGCAAAGAACATCGAAGAGCACGGCCCGCTGGCGAGCGAGGCAGTCCAATTGCGCAGCGGCAACGGCGCGAGGGGCAGTGGACGGAGACGTCGACGATGGACAAAAACTTGCCCCGCCTCGCGTCGTGATGGTTGTAGACGAGCGTTTCTTCCCTCGGGCAGCGGCGGTGCCTGCAGGCGGCGGCTGGAACGCAAACACGGTGTTAGCCCACGCCGGAGGCACGGCACAGGAGTGACCGACGGCAGTGGAGCACGAAGGGGGTGAGCAAAGCGGAGAAGCACAGGGCAGCGTTGTGTGTTGCAGACACTCCGCGAGTAAGTAGCCTGCCGACCCCCGCACGGCTGCACCGTTGCACGAGAATGCCGCGGCGCTCCCGTGCGGCGGAGCAACAGACTCTGGCTTCCGGAAAGGCTGACGAGGATGCGTGGACGAGCGAGACGGCGAGGCGTCGTGCGGTGGTACACCCTCGTCGTCCAACGTGGAGGGGATGGATATGAGCACATCAGAGAACAATGGACTGCGTAGCGGTCGAGGACGCTGCAGCAGCGGCCGCGTAACATTTCCTTGCAGAGGGGTGGGGAGATCTGCAGCAACGGCAGCGGCCGGCTTGACATTTCGCACGCCGTTCGAGTGGCGGCGCTGGAGTGCGGCGGTGGCGCTGCTTCTTTCGCCGACCGCAGCGTCGCGTGATGATGGGCCAACGGAGCGAGTCGCTGGCTCGGACAGGGACGACGAGGACGAGCGGGACGAGGAGGAGGGGGCGGACGATGACGAAGCCTGACAGGCCTCAAAGTACTCGTCCAGGCTGGCATCCACCACCGGTTCCGTTGCCCCTGTTACCGCGGCGGCGGCAGTGCTGCCCATGGTGGCGCTGTGCGACAGGAGCAGCGTTGAGGATGACAACGATGACGCCATCCTCGCGTGTGTGTGTGTGCGTGCGCGCAATCGTCGACGAGGGTATGATAGCTTCTCTGTATTTTCTTCTGCCTGCCTGCCCCTCCCTCCTGTGGAGGTCGCTCAGCGGGTGCGTGAGGAGACGGCCCACCGATGCGACACCACTGTACAGGGGCTGTGTGGAAGAGCGACGCTTCTTATTCCGCGTACAACTCTGCATGCAAGGTGTGGGGTGTGCTTGTGTCTATGCTGGTGCTCGAGTAAACAGCGCGCACCCTTCTCCCCTTCGTTGACGCTATGCAGGGAAAGGTGCGTCGAGGGTGAGCCAGGAGTTGGCTCGATGACTCTCGACACTGCAGAGAGGGGGTTTCCAAAGCGAGGCCCCTTCGCGCACGCCGGTGTTACTGATGGCGAGGGTGGGATGGCGGAAGCGAGGGGGGGGGGAGGGGGCAAGAGGTGTCAAGGGGGAGAGGGTTGGAAGAGGCATGAGGGCCACCTTGCGAGAGAGCGGTAGAATGCGCTCACCAATGCATGCGAGTACGCAGGCGCAGGAGCTCCGCAAGGGCAGGGGATGGGGAGGGGGCGGCAGGCAGACACAGAGAGACGCATTACACGTGGGGCAGGGATGTTCCCTTTTTCGTCTTTTGGCTTGCTCTTCCACTTGGCTAGAGTAGTCGCAGAAGGGAATGCCACAAGCGGCGGGAGGGAGAGAGTTTTGCCAGGAGCAGCCACCGTCTCTGCTCCCTTTTCACAGCACACCCACACACACACAAGGGAGAGGGGAGGGCGGGGGGGGGGCGCACCATGCGCGCACGACCACGCGCACCCGCGGAGAGGGAGAGTCGAGAGAGGGAGATGCAGAAGGCCGGCGCACCCACGTACACCGCGTTACCAGATCGTTGCCGCCGTGCCAAGGAAGGTGTCGAAGTTAAAGAGCACCTGACCGCTGCGGTCTCGATCATAGTAGGCGAACGCGTCGCGCGTTTGCGCCATAAAGATGGAGAGCTCGATGTAGTCGTCGAAGCCAAGCGAGCCGCGGTGCTGCCGGTCAAACTTTCGCATGACAGCCTGAAACGTCTGCTCGCCGAGGACGAAGCCACTGAGCCGGAAGGCCTCGAGTGTCTCTCTACTGTCGAGACGTCCGTCACCGCTGGTGTCGCGCTGACGGAAGCCTTGCTGCATCGCCGTAATGAACTCGTGGAGGTGGGCAAACTCCTCCATGGTGATGGTGCCACTGCGGTCGAGGTCGTAGCGGGTTAGCAACTTCTCGGTCGTGCCAAAGCTAAACCGGAAGCCGGCGCTGGAAAGGGCAGCGTTCAGCTCGGCCACATCGATGCGACCATTACAGTCACTGTCCACCGCCTGGAACCAACTGACTAACTCTGGTGGCGCTCGATACTGCCGCAGCGCGTATGTGCCACCGCCAAGGGAGCCGGCGGTGGCAGGATAGCTGGCGGGTTGCTGTCCGTCGTACATCGGATTCGCCATGTAGCCCTGAGGGGCTTGGGGGCACCACCCGTAGCCTGGGTAGACATCCGCCATTGCCGTAGTGGAGTAGACGGGTGGAGCGACGCGGAGGAGGAAAAAGGGTGGGGGGGGGGATAGCGCGCGCGTGTGGGCTTTCTTGTGAGGAGGGCGAGGCGGGGGGAGAGGAAGGGGAGTTGGACTGGCAAGAGAGGTAAAGCGCTGATGCATGCGGCGGTATAGACAGCGATCGCACGAAGGGAGCTGCAAGCGTAGCTTCATCGCGTGTGTGTGTGTGTGTGTGCGCTGAGGAAGGGGAATGCGCGGAAGAAGGGCAGAAAAGGGAAAGACCACTCCGCCGCGCCAACTAATCGCAAAGGACACTCACCCGACGACCACGTACGCGCTCTCACGTCAGTGTAAACAGTGCCACAAGCGGTGAGGCGGTAACGGAGCGTTCATCAAAACGCCGGTCCCACATCAATTTCTTTCGTCCACGGAGGGGTCGAGGGAGTGGACTGGGGTGTTCTCGTGCTCCATGTAGGGCACTACATACGTGTGCTGCTTTGCCCGCTGGTTGCCTAGCATGTATATGCGCGCCGGCTAGTTCGCTTTCTGTTGGCGGGTGTGCTTGCGTATTTCGTGCGCTCGGTATCAACGTTCCCCCTATCTACCGCCGGCGGTCCGCCCTCCCTCTCCCCATGCTATTCCGAACGATACAGTCTGTTGGCGAACGTGTCGGTGTGTCTCCTGTCCACAAAGGCCCGCGATCCACAACGGATACGCGGCCGCATCCCTTTCGAGCCTCATTCACGACCGCCCTTCCCTTCCCTTCCCCCCCACCACCACCACACCCGGGGCGAGTGTGAGGAGAGACAGAGGAGGAGGCAAATCCGTAACGAGATTGCCACAAACGCAAAGGGCGACAAGTGGGAGGAGGGGGCAGATAAAGGGGGCGTGTGCAGAGGTGCGACCCCGTGGACGTGCACGAGTTGATGCGCGCGTGCCTGCGACAGGGAAGACAGGGAAGAGGAGGGAGGCAAGCGAGAGGGGCTGACCAGACTCGGCGGCGCATCACAGAGAAGATGGAAGAGGACAACAAAAGGCAACACACAGTGCGGAGGAGATGCCGCACACGAATAGCACAAGAAAAAGGAAAACGAAGCGTCAAGAGGAGAGTGCCCACAGCCGTGACACGGCCAACACGTCCGATGCACAGACACAGAGAGAGAGAGAGAGGGAGCGGCGGAGAGCCAGAGGAATGCCGTTGCCTCCTCCACCCCTCCTCCCCTCGCGTCCCTCCCCCCCTCCCCGCCGAGACTCACGCACCCGCACTCCGACGGGCGTCCCTCGCCTACAGGATGGAGACGCTACCACCGATGAAGGTGTCAAAGGTGAATGTGACCTGCCCCGTGCGCTCGCGGTCGTAAAAGGCGAAGACGTTCCGCACCTTCGAAATAAAGATGGAGAGCTCGACGTAGTCGTCGAAGCCGAGGCTGCCGCGGCGCTGACGGTCGAACTTGCGCATCAAGGCCTGGAACGTCTGCTCCGACAGCTGATAGCCGCTCGAGACGAGGGCGGCGCGCACCTCGTTGCTGTCGAGCCGACCGTCGCCGCTGGAGTCGCGCTTGCGGAAGCCCTCCTTCATGCTCAAAATGAACTGATGAAGATCCTTGAACTCGGTGAAGGTGATCTCGCCACTATGGTTTTTGTCGTACATGTACAGCAACTTCTCCGTCGTGGCGAGGCTGAACGGCACGCCGGCGGACGACAGGGCCGCGTTCAGCTCCGGCACGCTGATGGCGCCGCTACCATCCGTGTCGACCGCGCGGAACCACTCCATCAGCTCGTGGTTGTCGTTCATGTGCCGAGCGGAGGGGGCGTACACGCCGGTGGAGGTCGGCATCGGTGGTTTTACGCCGTCGTAGGCAGTTTGGGCGTTGTACGGCAGCGGCGTCGTCACGGGCGGGTGACCGTGGGTCCCTGCCGCCGCAGGAGGCTGGCCGTACTGCGTGGGCGGCTGAGTGTAGCCGTAGTTTGCGTTATACGGGTATGCCATGGTGATGCGAACGCGGGCTCGACGAGATGCAAGCTACAAAGGAGCTGTTCGTGGGTGAGGAGGGACGAGAGAGGATGGGGGCGGGAGGGAGGACAAGAGCGAGGGCATGAAGAGCGGAGAGAAGGGGTGGGGGCGTGAGCCGGCGCGTAGAGGCGGCGCCCATGCACACGCTTCAAGGCACGCCCGCATACTTGCGAGAAGCCGACAGCTGCTCATCGCGACCGCGCAGGTGTGCACGTACACGCCTGTATGTCTGCTACGTGCATCACGGGACGAGGTTGCGCTTGCTTCTTGTTCTCGTGTTGAGTGCACGTTGGCGGAAAGGTTGGCCGCGCCTTCCTCGGAGGGACAGAGTTGGGGGGTGAGGAGGGGGTGGGGGCGGGCGGCGGTGGTTGTGGTGATGGTGTTCGTGCCATGGGATAGGGGTACAAACGAAAGGAACATGAAGATACTGCGGATGGTGTAGGATAGGGAGGAGGGAGAGAGCGCCATGCACGTCAACCGCCTCCTGTGCGTGAGAGCTGTGTGTTTAACGTCGTTTGTTTCGTGAAAGGGGGTATGGGTGTGTGGTGGTGGTGGTGGTTGGGATGTGGGGCAGCGTCATGCGAGCAACACGCCCGCCTCTCCCCTCTTCACGCTTCTCGTGCACGCAACTGCGGATGACGCGTGTGGACGATTCTGGTGCGAGACACAGTCGGAAAAACAGCACACCACACACACACACACACACGTGAATGAAAACTTTACATCACTAGATACACGCGAGCGAGAAAGGGACCACATTCGGCGGCTCGTCGCTCGCCGACGCCCCACGGCTCCTTCTGCCAGCGGTGGGGCGGCTGAGCAAACATGCACCCCCTCCCCATCCCCTCCACATACGTGGCAGCTGATCCGCACCGTTACGCCTCACCGTAGATGAGAGAAGTCCTCGAAGAGGTCGTCCTCGTCGCTGCTGACGCGGGCCAGGCTGGGGCCGACTTCTTGTTGCGCCACGTCCGTGTCATTCACGCGGAAGTCCGCATCGATATCAACGCACTGCTCAATCGCGAACAGAAGCTTCCGCGCCATGACTGCAGTGGAGCTGTAGCAGGGCAGGCGCAGCCAGTAGAAGCATGTCGAAGCTTGCGGCAAGCGCGTGTCGTCACAGGAGGAGGAGTCAACGCCGTCCTCGACCATCCCGTCACCTCTCTTCGACTCCTGCTGTCGGCATCGCTCTCCCGTGCCGAGCGGTGAGGCTGGCGCGTGCGACAGCCCCCCGCTGCCGCTGCCCCGGACCGGCTGTAGCTGACCTGGCTGCAGGGCAGGCGGCGACACCATACGTGACATCGCCTGGGGTGGGGGAGGCGTGAAGGGGAGCTGCGGCGGTGACGGCGGCAGTGTATTGCTTCCGGTGTTGCTGCTGGGGCAGCTCTGCGCGAGCGTGTTGTGGCGCACAAAAGAGGCGCCGCACCGCTGTTCGCTGCTCGGCGGTGGCTGCGGCGTCATCACTGCCGTTGCCGTGCCGTGCGAAGTGGAAGTGGCCATGCGTTGCCGACGATCGGGAGAGGCAGGCTGCAGCGACGGTGTTGCTCGGTCCAGCGTCATGGGCGGGATGGGCGCCACACGTGGTGCGTCGTCTGGCATGATCTTCAGATGCATCCCGGGCGGCAAGCGCTCTCGCCCGCTGACGAAGCGCATGAAGAGGCCGCGCTGGTGCCGCGTGAAGCCGCGGAGGACGCTACGGAGAAACCTGACGCGGACGTCGGTGGGGGACAGCCCCTCGTACCGGGCCGCGTCCAGCAGCGCATCCGGGTCGTAGTCGCACTGTCCGCACACGAGCTCTTCCAGTTCGTACCACTTGAGCCCCGATATGCTGCACAGCGGCACCACCTCGTGGAAGCCTTGCTGCAGCGCGCGAAGCTGCGCCGCCCCTGTACGGTAGAGCTTATGCTCTCGTACAAGACGTGTGTAGAGGTTGGCGCTGGTGACCGTGACCGGGATCTGCTCCCCGCCCGGCACGAGCTCCTCCACTACGCCGGCGTCATTCAGAAGCGAAAACCCGCGAGGGCACAGCTCTGCGAGCTCCTCGTCGCGCACGACGTTGTCGCCGTCGCCGCTGCCTCCGAGAGCCCCCCTCGGTGACCGAAAGCCAGCCAGCTGCTCCACATAGCCGAGCGCGTTCAGTGTGGCCATGTCAATGCGGGCCATGTCCGTGTCGTCCGCCGCCTCCCCCACCAGGCACTTCCAAAGTGCGCTGGGCAAGTAGAGCGAGAGCGGCTCTCCGCCACGCAGGCAACCGCCCATCAGTCGCCCTATAAAACGGTACATGTGCAGCTCCAGCGGTGGCGCGCAGAGCGGGTTGACGACGTAGCTGTCCCGCACCTCCCCAAGCTCGCTGGCCATGTTGGCGCTAGGCAAGAAGAGGGCAAGAGAGGTACTCATCAGCTCCGCAGACATCTGCGTGAGGCACTCGCGATAGGGGCCACCAACGTCGTCGGCGCCTTCACCATAGAAGGAGACGGTCCAGAGCTTCTTGTTCGTGATGAAGAACTCAGGGGGCTTGCTGGCGAGCAGCTGGTACACCTGGCCGAAAAGGCTGTCGCGAAGCCGGCGCACAGCGGAGGCGGTACTGTCCCGCACCACTGTCAGTGCCTTGCGCCGGTTCACGCTGAGTCGCACGGCATTGCCCGCACCGTTTGAGGCGTCCAGCGACCACTGCAGCGCTCGCAGCGACGCCCACGGCGGGGCGTACCGCTGGCACGCCCGCAGCGTCTCCTGCAGTTCGCTAAAGGCCCAGCTGCTGCCCAATGGCGCGTTTTCGACGGTCACCGGCAAAGCGGCTGGGTGGGCGAATGGGTAGAGGAGGGTGGAGAGGTGCCCAAAGAGAAGCAGGGCCATCAGGTGCGGTTGCAGCGTGGCCGCGTCGAGGCCGCTGGCAGTGCAGAGGTCGCGCTGCTGATGCCTCTGCGAGATGGCGCGACTCGGCGTGACGGCGTTGACATCCAGGTCGCAAGGAGGTAAAACAGATGTGCTTGGGCTGTCAAGGCTCTGCGCTGCAGCATGAACACCGTAGAGGGATGGCATCGTGTAGCTGCGCAGGCTGGTGGGGTGCAGCTCCTGCACCTTACTTGCGTAATAAAGCAGCTTCTGCAGCGCCACGGCGTCCACCGGCTTGGATAGCCTCTCCACTCTTCTCGGCTGCCTGCCGGCGTCCCCACTGTCGTGGAGTGGGTGCAGCATACGGAAACGGGCGGCGGCCTCACCATCCGGTGCGACGATCATGTCTACCAACGCGTCGTGTACCGCGCTGGCACCTCCAAGTGCCCGGAAGCCGCCACCCTCCGTCGGTGGGAAGAGAAGCTCCTCTTCGTTCCACAGACACACAAGCGACGACTTGGGTTCCAGCAGAATGGCCGGCACCAGCCCGTGCGTCTCGTTCATGCCCACATCGCTGAAGAGCGCCGTCGTGGGTGCATCTTGGGTGGAAGACACGGATGCAGCGGCAGTGGCTTCGAGGGGCTCCGAGCTGCCGCGCGTGCCACCCAGCCCAGTGACATTGCCACCGCCCCGCCCACCACCCCCGACGGCGCCGCTCCCGTGCCCCGCCTTCAAGAACTCGCCGTTGACGCTGAAGCTCACCGTCCCGGCCTCGCAGTCGAGCAGGCACCCGACGACGTCGCCGCACTTCCATGCGCGACGGGCAAGGTTGATCTGGTGCTTGTTGTGTCGTGCGATCATGCGGCCGGCATCGAAAACCCACGAAGGCCCGTCGCCCCAGAGCTGCACGCGGCCCGGCGAGACTGGGGAGGCGATGGCCGCATCCCTGTTGTTCGCTGCACCGCCGGCAGCGCCGCCACCGACGCTGCCGATGAGTCCCGCCAGGCCGGCGCCTCCTCTACCACCACTGCCTTGCTCCTCAAGCGACTTGCACGCGTGCCAGCCGACGCTGAAGGTCGGCTCCGTCGGCAGCACCACCTCGAAGTACCAGCGGCCCGATGTGACGGCCACACTGCCGAAGAGAAGGCTCGCCGCGTCGTCCGTCTTGCACTCGCGCGAGGTGACGAGCTTCGCGTTGGAGTCCAGGGACAGGAGGACGACATCCAGGGGGCCTTGGCGGCCCTGTGTGAAGCGTGCCAGGTGCTGGGCCACCAGCGGGATGACAGGGCTAAGAAGAAGACGGGCAGGCTGTCCAGCGCGGGCCGTGGCTGCTACGGTGGCCGAGGCAAGGGGTGTGCTGACCTCATCCGCCAGAACCACCTTCCACACCCGGCACGCCTCCTCGTTGATGTAGATAGACAAGTCCACCGGGAGACACCCCGGCGGCGGCGTGCTGGCGAAACCCGTGGCGCCAAAGTTCACCTCGCAGCTGGCCTCCCCTGTGCACGTGATGACGGGGAAGACGGCGACTCGCGCGGCGCGCTGCTCTTCCGAGAGGAAGGTATCGCTGAACTCGGAGACGAGACGGCCATTATGCAGGCAGCACAGCTTGTTTTGGCGCAGGTCCAGCACAAAGCCAATGACGTCGTCCATCTTCCACCGCGTACGGGGGCTCGACTCCACCGCGTGGCCACGGCAGAGCCGCATGGCACGACCTCCGTCGAAACCCCACGACTCACCGTCGCTGCCTAGGAACCCGTCTCGCCCCTCTGCGTGCGCGCCGCTCCCGGTGGCGCTGCTGCTTCTGTGTCTCGGCACGCACCGCTCCGTCGCAACTCCAACGAGGATGTTGGAGGGCAACTTCGTGCCCCCGGCCAGCGTGGCAGGGGTGTGCTCGGCGCGGCTAATGTTCGCCACGTAGACCTCCCAGTAGAACACGCCGGTTGTCAAGCCGACATCGCTACGCACGGTCGTTACACTGCGTGCGGCTCCGTCGCGCGCTGCGAACGGGCTCTGCTCCTCGCCATTTTCCTTACCCGCGCAGGTGGCGCGCACCACCCAGAGTCCGTTCCCCTTGCGTGACACGCCGCTTGGATACGGCCGGCGAGGGTACGTCTGCGTCGGCTGCGGGTGCCGGTCGTGGCTTTCCGTCGCCGAGGAAAAGGGAGACGAAGACCTGATGTCCGCTGGCCCAGTCGATGCTGGCTGCATGGCGACCAGCTCCACCACAAGCGGTGGTGCTCGCGACTTACCACCGCTGCTCGCCGCCGCGTTGTAGGCGCCACTGCCGCCCTTGAGAGGGTCCTCCTCACCCGCGTGGCTGCCATCGCTCAGCTCCAGCTCCGGGCTTTCCGCTGTCGCATGCGCGGTCGTCGACGACCCTGCGATAGCCACCGAGGCGTCGAGCGAGTCCACGTGCGGCATCTCCACGCTTGGCGTGGCTCCCTGCAGCTGATAGCGGCTCGACCGCGACGAGGGCGGCGCCAGGAAGAGAGCGCGAAAGGCACTGCTGCCTGCGGCGGTGGCGGTCGCCGCCTCCTCGGCGGCCCCATCTCGTCTCCCGCCATTCGAACGCACGGTCAGCATCCCCTTGTGCCTCCCCCTCTTCGCATCTGCCAACTGTGATGGCCGGTACACGACGGCGCGCTGCCACATCCCCCACAGACGGCGCCAGCGACCCTGGAGTTGCTCCACGTAGCTTCGACCGGCCCAGGCGCAGTCGGCATGCACGGCGCTCACCAGCAACGCGAGTAGGCTCTGAACATACGGGCTGTACGTGCCAGTTGATAACGACACGAAAGAACCAGTGTCGGAGTCGGCGTTCACGTGCTGGATGATGCTGCAGAGCGGGGTGTTCAGGTGTGACATCGCCATGGCGAGGGGCACTTGGTCGTACGGCTGCACCTCTGGCATGTCCCGCCAGAGCCGCATCATTGCCGTCAGGATATGCACAAAGTGCACGCAGTCGTCCTCGCTCGAGCGGGCGCTGCTCTGTTGAACGAGGGAGACCACGACGCGGGCATCGAGCAGACACGCGGCTGCGCGCTCGGCAATGGAGGAGCCGGTGCTGCCGTTACTGCGCCGATGGCCTTGGTTGCTCGCGCCAGCGGCGGCGGCAGCAAGGTTGCGCAGGGCGTCACACACCGCCTTCACCATCGCGTGCAGAATGGTGGGCTTGAGCGACTTGATGGTAACGGTGACTATCGAGGAGGAGGGCATGCTGCCAGGGCTGTAGGGCTTGCCGTCCGCCGCCAGCCGATGAGATGTGGAGGTAGGCACGCTGCGCAGGAACGCCCAAGGGGCCTCCGTCGCCGTCAAGGTGCACACCGGCCAGCCACCCTGCCCGTCCGGGTACTTGGCAATGACGTTCTTCAGCTCCACGTCCTTGTACACGGTGGCCTGCTCCATGTTGCGGTACTTGGGGTCAAAAGTCAGCACGCCAGTACCGCCATTGGTGAAGGCGAGCGGGAGAACGACGGGTTGAGTAGTAGCGGTAGAAGCGGGGGCCGCCTGGCCTGGCGGCGGCACCTCGATCACGAAGATCTCCCCGTCATCTCTTCGCAGCTGTCGCAGCACGTAGGCCGTGTCAGCGACGAGCCCGCACAACTGTGATGTAGCTCGCGCTGCCGTCCAGCCGGAGCCACCAACGACCCTGGCGACCCCCGAGGGCTTGTCTGTCTCATCTTCCTCCTCCGGCACCTCCGCCGCCAGCACGGCCACGAGGCGCTGCACGACGGCGTGTATGAGGCGCTCGTGCGCGTTGGGCAGGTAGCCGCTGTCGTGGAGCTGGAACAGGCGGCTCAACTGATGCGGCACCTTCTGAGCGGGGTCGAGCACTTGGCGAGGATCGAAGGCCATGGCACTTCGCGCAGCAACGGCGGAGGCTGAGGAGGTCACAGATGTGTCTGCGAGGCAGTGCAGGGCGTAGGCGGGGCTCGTGCCAACTTCCAGCGCCGTCACCGTCGCGTAGCGCGCCGCTAATGTCAGCAGCGACCACAGCACATCGCCACCGAAGCGCTCGTAGTAGAAGGGGGAGAGCGAGTCGACAAAGGCGGCCATGGCGACGCGCGGCACGCGCATGCTGCTCGCCAGTGGTGCCGTCACTCCGTCGAGCACGCTGCCGGAGTTGAGTTCAATCGACGGGTAGAAGCCGAGCGGCAGCGGCTCTGCTGCCCACCGCACGCCACCAGAGAGGACCCCGCGGAACTGCTTCTGGCTGTCCGCCGACTCGACGACGGCGCCGGTGCCCTCCTTGAGATCGAGGTAGCACACATTCTCGTGCAGGCCGATCGACTGCAGCGCCCGGTCGCGAGCGACCAGCTCCGCGACGACGCGGAGAGACGTCCGCAACACGGAGGTGCTCCACAGTCGCAGCCCCCCAATCAGCGCCATCGGTCCATCCACCTCGCGAGGCAGCGCAGACGGCAGTCCAGTGGCCGCACGCCCGAGGACGACCTTGCGGATGGCACCCTCTCGTCGCAGCAGCGCCTCTGCGCACCGACCGACACCAGCCGCGCCACCCCACTCCACAGACGTCATCTCGCCGTTGCGGGAGAGAGCCAGGCTCTGCGCGTTGCACATAACGGAGACATGCATGCAGTGGTACCAGTCCTCGCGGCGCAGCGTGCGCCTCGCGCTGCAGTGCAGTGCCTCCTTGTCGTCTGCTGCGCCGATGGAGGAGGAGGGGAGGCGCACGACGACGTTGAGGCTGTTCTCTTGGACACTTAACCGCAGAAAAGGAAAGAGGTCCGCATCGGACGACGTCGCCGCCACCGCTCCACTGCTGCCGCCGTCCGCGGACGTGTACAGGGTCAAGAGTGGAAACTCCAGCGCTGTGGTGCCGGCGGCGGCGGCCAGCTGCTGCCTCGGCCACGAGCACGGCACACTCAGCGCGTCACCCATGGCAGGGTACATATCGCCGTCACTGAGCAGAACCGCCAGCTCGATCGCGAAGCCGTCCTCCCAGACGGGGAAGTGCACGCCGGCGCGTGACGGTGTGATCTCAACAGCGGCTGGTACGTACGGCTGCCCCGCAGCCCCACAAAGTGGCACGTCGTGTGCAGGCCACATGGGAAAGGACAGAAACATCGGGGCCCCGCTTCCCACCTCCGTGCGCGGTGGGATGCGTGCCGTCGTACTGGTAAGACCTGAGCCACCGCTGAGGATGGTTGCCACCGACGCACCTGTCGTCCGCATCGGGTGCTGCAAGGAGGCGCCGCTAATCGCGGCCCCGCCGTAGGCACCGCCAAACACCCCCAAGCTGCGCGCGAGACGTGAGAGGCCGTACTCGCTCGAGTCCCGCAGGAAGCCGGCTGAGGATGCGGCGGCGGGGCTGGATTGGGGAGGGCCAGAGAGGAAGGTGGCCGGGTATCCTACCGAGGGCCCGGGCGACACGCTGCGGAGGCTCTCCAGCAGAGCTTCGCTCACCCCGGGCAACGTCTGGTGTTGCGCAGACACGGGCGAGCCGAACGGGGATCGCGACCCGGGGCTGACACGACTGATTTCAGTGGCGGAGACGGCCGCCAGGGCAGCAGCGAGCGAGGGCGTCTCTGCTCGGCTTGTTGCGGCCACACCGACGACGCTGCTCGCCACGCCACCGGACTTGTCGGTGCTGTCTTCCGGGGCGTAGATGTGGTCCGCTGTGGCCTCGGCCGCCCGCACCGCCACCAAGGCGCCGAACTCTCGGAGCGCCTTCAACGGGAATGGAAGCCGCACCACGCCCTGCAATGCGTACTGCCGGATGGGCTTCATCGCGCCGCACTGGATGAGCTGCCGCCCCAGGTCCGGCCGCGCGCGCGCCACGCCGGCTGTGAGGTGGAAGAGAGTCATAAAGTAGGTCAGCTCGAATCCTGTGAAGCCGGCGGCCGTGTCCAGCTTTTCACTCAACAGCGGCACACAGAGGCGCAGCGCTGGTGCGAGGAAGTCCTCGACCAGGCCTGCGTACAATGGCACCACGATGGCGTTTTCCCAGGCTGGCAAGAAGAGCTGGCTCGGCGACAGCTGCACCTCCTCTGTATTCCCGCTGTGACTTGTTGCATCCGTCGGTACGACAACCACCCCGCGCACCTTCTCGCCCTCAGCGGCGGTAGTCGCCGTCCTGAGTACGAAGTGGCTCGAGCCGCGAATAGGCCGCCCGCACTGGGCTGAGGACGACGTGCCAGCCTTGGCAGACATGCCGCCGGGCCCCACCAACGTCGGCGCCATTGCCTCCACGTCCACTACGCACGCGGTGACGGCCTGATAGGCGTCCTTCTCGTCCAGGAAAGTAACGGACGCGCCGGGTGAGGTTGGGGGAACCAGCAGCTGACCACCCAGTACCGCCGACCACACGTACAGGTGGACAGCATGCACCTCGCGGTCCCGGGTCGCGGCGCCTGTGGAGAGGTTGCTGCTCTTGCCTGCCGCACCGACGGCCGCGCCGATCAATGTCGCCTTACCTGCTGCGCCAACCACGTCGCCTTCACCGCTGCGACTGCTAAGCACGGACGCTGCGTAAGCGTGGACAACATCCTGGTAGGATGACGCGAAGCCGTGCAACTCAGCGGCCCACGCTGGCTGATGCAGGAGTCGGCGGAAGCCCAGCAGTATGTGCTGAGTTGTGCGACTCATGCCTGTCGTGGCCAAGGCGTACACGCTGAGGTCTCGCCATCTCTGCATGCACGGATGGCCGCCGTTCCGAGACGGGGAGGTGGACAACGGCATCTTCGCGAATACTGGCGACTCGTACATTTCTTGCCACACACCCGGTGCAACGGTGATGCCGCGGACGGCAGACGGCTGGCACCGACACAGCAGCAGCGCCGCGACCCTGGCACACGCCGCGGCGTCTCGCACGACGCACCCCACGCCGGCGTCGGCGCTCACCGCGCGCGCGTGGTACATGTCCAAGAAGACGAGCTCAAGCAGAGTCTCTGCGATGTTGGCGCACACCGTGCTCAAGGTGTAGCTGAGAAAGAGTGCCGTGCCGTCACAGGCGCTGCCTGCTGCGGTGCCGTCCACCTGCGCAGAGACGCTGACGGACAAAGAGGCCGAGCAGAGCGTCCCGCTCACGACGGACAGGAAACTCAGCAGCAGGTCTACCTGGTCCTGCACCGTCACCAGCGGCTCCAGCACGGCAGCGTCGCTCGCCTGCGCTAGCAGCGTTGGCGTGTCCTTCACGGCCCGCGACAGCACGCTCCGACACAGCCGCAGCTCTGTCTCCATCGCGCCGAGCACGCCAGCTAAGAACGACATGACAGAGGTCTGCTCGACTCGCGACAAACTGACAATGCGCTCGGGCGTCAGCATCGCCGTCGACTGGAGAGCCAAATTCTTGAAGCACTGCCACACCCTCGCCTGCATCGCCTCCACGGCCGTGTGCTGGAGGGCGGTGTCGCCGCTGCCGCCACTCATGAGCCCAGCAGAGCCGTGCGCTGCACCACCGCCGCCACCGGTACTGCCGGTCCGATTCAGCGTGAAGGCTGTCATCAGCGCGCTCTTGCTCGTGCGACGCGCCTGCTGCGCGGCGATAAGCCTATCGCGATTCTGCCGCTCCGCGAGGTTGATGTGGCGCAGCTCCACCGACCCAGCGCGCGAGTCCGTCGCCGTCGCGTCATCGTCTGTCGGACTAGCACTGCCGCTGCTTGCCGTCATTGCGACCGCGACGGTAGAGTGTCGCCGCGGCCCAAACGTGTCGCCGCTGCTGCGCGTCCCTGACGTCTCTTCTGCCGCTTCCTCGTCGTAGGCGCGCTTGGCGGACACAAAGAGCGTTACGTACGTCATCATCATGGTCGGCACCACCCGCAGCTGCACAAAGAATGCAAAGTCACGCGGCCGCCAGCTGCGGTCGAGAAGACTGCACAGCACCGTTGCCGTGCTCGTCATGGAGAGTGGCGCACTGCCACCATCGCGCGTGGCACTGCCGCTAGCGCCCAGCTGAGCCGGCATCTCTTCCATTGACCAGCGCAGCAGGTCGAAGAGGGTGCGGCGAATGTGGTCAACGTGGGCGCTGCCGCAGCCGCCGATGCCCTCCTCATAGTGCGTGTGCGCGCCGCGACCCTGTGCGCTGAGCAGCTGAGCGGCGCTCTCGGCGCTGTGTGGGGCCCGCTGCACGAGCCGGAAGATGTGTTCGATACCTGTACGCCTCAACGCAGCCAGCTCCTCGCGCTGTTGCAGAGCGGCGCGCAGAAGATCCGCCGTGATCTGGCGAGAGAGTACCACGTTCGTAACGAGCTGCGTGGCCTCGTGCAGCGTCCAGCTCGGGTGCGAGCTGGCGTGCGCGCGGAAGCGCATTCGCCGTAGCTGGTACGAGCTCCACGCAGAGCGCAGCGCACCCAAGGCGCTCGGCGCTATCGGCGCCGACGAGGACGGTGCTGAGGCTCCCGGGAGGAGAGGGGAGTGAACCCATGCAGTCTTCCCAGACCCCAGCGAGCGACCAGCGGCGGCACGCTCAGTCGGAATACAAAACAGGGCGTCCTCCACCGCCCACAGCTCGGTGCATGTCCGTGCCTGCAGTAGCACCTCGCAGCGACGCTGCAGCTCTGCCAACGTCTGCCTCAGGGACTCCGGCCGACTCAATGAAGGAGGCGACGGCGAGGAGGGTGACGGAAGTCCACTGCTGACGTCGTCTTCGCCGTCCTCACGTCGGCTTAGCAACTCGGTGCGAATTGGCCGCGAGAGCTTTCGCATGACCGCGCACATCAACTCCTCCACTTGCGTCGGCGGAAGGCGCTGCAGTGGTACGGCGCTGAGGTGCAACGCCGCCGCCGCCATGGCGGTGATGAGAGGGCCCATGGCAGGATGTGACCTCGTGGCCAGAGGATCCAGCATAGTTTGCTTGGCAGTCCAGTACGCCGTGTTCTTGATCAGCTGCGACACGAACTGCGCTCGGTGCTGAGGCGCAGCCGCCGCTGTCGCGACGGTGCTGGGCCAGAGGCCACCCTCTAGAAGCGGGTGCTCCCAGACGCGGGCGAGTTCCTCACCCACTGCGGCGAAGGCTGCGTCGTCAGCGGTGCTGCTGGACGCTGACGCCTCCGTCGTGCTGTTCGTCACTGCTGCCACGGACGGTGCGTGGCCGATGAGTTGCTCCTTTTGCCGCTGCGTCGTCGGTGTTGTCGTGACGGACAAGAGGCCAAGTCGGCGCCGCACCGCATCGGCCTTGACACTGGCGGAGGACACGGCCGTGCTGTTGAAGAGAAATGCCGCGACCCACACAGAGGCGTAGAAGAGCGCCTCGCGCAGCGAACACACGAGCCGTCGAGCAGAGGTGGCGCCGCCACTGCCAGGAAGGATCGGGCTGCTGGTGTTGGTGGTGCTGGTGAAGATGTCCGTGCCGCTGTTGGGTCTCGTCAGCAACTCCACCTGCTCCAACAGCGCCTCGCACAGCACAAGCAGGTGCTCGAGGTGTTTGAGGAACCATTCCGCGTCCTCGGCAGCGAGGACCAGTGGGATAGCGCTCAGGGCCGTGTGCAATGGAGCGTTCACGAACATTGGGGCCAGGCTCGACAGCATCGCTGACAGCGCCGCGCCGCTGTCGCCGCCCCGCTCTGCAGTCTTCGAGGTACCGCCTGTCGACGGCTGTTGCTCCGGTTGTTGCACGCAAAGGCTTAGGCAGACTTCGGTGCTATCAAAGAGTGCACTGTAGTAGACCCGCACGCAAGGGTGGTAGGCGGCGGCCTGCGAGAAGCATAGTCGTTGTAGATCGAGCGCAGCGGCCGCGACGCTGTCCGGGCCGCCGACACCTGCGCCGCCGCCGTTCACATCGCCGACGCTGCTTCCAGCTACCCCGTTCGCTGTCGCGCCGTTGCCGGAATTGCTACTGTCACCCTGGCCACCCCCGTCGCGGACGCGGGTGGCGTCCGTGACGCGGTTTGCGGCGCTCCCGCCGCCACTAGCGTACATCAGCGTCAGCACCACCTCCCACCGCGAGCCCTGACAGGCGCTGAGCAGCAGTAGTTGCAGCGATGCGATGGCCTCCGACAGGGATGTCGCAAAGGCCGAAAACTTGCGGATGGACCGCGTCGCGGTGCTCGCAGCCCACAGACGCTGCCACTGCACAGACGACTCCTCGAGAAGCGTGGAAAGGGTGTCACAGAGCTCCGTGAGGGCTGCCGCGCTGCCCGGCCCTGCACTGTCGTCATCCACTCCGAGCAGAGGCGCCGCGGCGAGCACAGTGGTGAAGCTCTGTGCCACTGCGTCAAGCAGCGCTTCCATAGCCGGCACTCGGTCCTCCGCGGCGAAGGACGGCGATGGGGCAGCAGCTGCGCCCCCGGCGGCCGTGGAGGCGCGAGGCGAGGAGACGCCGGAGGAGGCGCGAAGCAGGTCTCGCAGGAGATGCGCGCGATGGCGGACGTCGGGCAAGAATAGCTCGACGCCCTCGATGGTGATGATGCGGGCGAGGGTCACGACATCCGGCGAGAGTGTGAGCCCATCCTCGTTGATGATGTCGCCGAGGAGGCCTAGTAGGGTAAAGCTGTCCTTCGAGAAGCCGTCACCATCGTCTGCACTCCTACTGCCGTGGTGCCCAATCGCCGACCGCCGCGACCGCTCCACCGACGCACTGGCGCGTCGTCGTAGCGAAGACGCGTGCAGCTCGCGCAGTAGCAGCGTCATTGTGGCCTTGGAGACGTGCGTTGGTGAGCTCTGTGAGCCGTCGGCCGCGTTGCCACCGTCGTGCCCTGTGCCCTCTCTCACCACTGTCAGCCCCAACGGCGTGGGGTGGAGGCCGAAGGCGCGCGCACGGCGCACCAGCCGCAGTAAGACGCGCAGCGCTGCCGCCACCACCACCCAAGACACGGAGCTCTTCAGCGCCACGGCACGACGCGCGTTGCTCGACTTGACAACGCGGAAGTGCTCGCCCAAGATGAGCCGCACCTCCGTCACGCATCGACTCCCCACATCGTCCGCGAGGGGAGAGAAGAGTGTCTGATCGACGCCGGGCTCCGCCTCGGCGTGGAGGGCCAGAAGCTTCAGAAGCCACAACGCCACCGTGCTGTAGCTGACCACCGACGAAGGCTGTGCGACGAGTTCGGTGAAGGACGACAAGCGTGAGAGGGTCTGGGTGGCCTCTGGCGCAGCCACCTCGCTAGATCCCTGAGGGTCTGCCGTGCTGCGGTCCATGCCGACAGGGTTGATCTCGCTCGTCATTGTCGAGCCCAACGAGTCGCGCGACTCCGCTTCCTCTGCACCGTCGCCACTCCCCTCCTCTCCCTCGTTCGCCAGGGTGCTGAGGTTGTCCAGGCCCTCTTCATCCTCCATGAGCGGCAGGGGCGCCACGGCGAGCACCCGGTCGCGCGGTCGCTGCGGTGCTGCCCTGGGGTTGCTGAGCAGGGAGAGCAGGTAGGACGCCTCCTGCTCCCCCTTTACAAGACCGACATCCACCTCGAACAGCTCCCACAGCCGCCCCTGCGGGTCGGCGCGCATCATATGTCGCACCGGGCTGCGGCTTGTCAGGAAGAAGAGCGAGTGATGCGCGACGCCGGCAGCGAGGTCGAAGAACATGAGCACGTGACCGCCCTCCTTTAGCGCGTACGGGCCATCATCGCTGATGGGCGTCCTCACAATGAGCGCATGTCGCGTGGCGCAGCAGGTGCTGATGGCGAGATTGCGCCACTCGTGCAGCCGTGCGCACACCGGTGTGACGTCCGGTGACGACGCGGCCGCCGGCGCAGCCGCGCCTGACGCTGTTACTGTCGATGCAAAGGACACACTTGCCGCAGCAGCGCTGCTACCGCCAAGCCCGCCTGAGCCATAGCTGCGCCACGGGTGCGCATCGCACGCTTTGTGGGTCACGGCCCCAATGCAGACGGCGTGACACGCCTTGACGTTGTGCACGTAGTTGAAGACCACGTTTCCGTTCTTCTCGTTGAAGAAGAGCTGCACCACAAGCCCCGGCTCGTCGCCGACGAGGGAGCGGCGGTAGTCACGACTGATCTCCCGAGCCGTGCGACCCAGCCGCCACACGCGCAAGCCCGTCAGCAAGCACGTGCAGTTCGTCCCCACCGTCCACCGATGCTTTGGCGAGTCGAGTGACACGTGTGGGCCCTGGCGGTTGCCGGCCACTTCCTCACCATCAAACAGGAGCCGCCATCGCCCGTTGAAGACGAGACCGATGTGGAAGGGTCGGCTCTCCGCCGTGGGCGGCAGCGGCGCCGAGACAAGACACGAGCCGCGCATCTCGTGTCGATAGCCGCCCCGGATGCAGTACGCGCCTTCCGACTTGATCAGCTCAATAAAGACCTCCCCGCTGGTGCTGCGGTCGCCGTGTTGGTAGAGCGTTGCCGCGTCTTCCTTGTCGAGGAACTGCACCCATACCTCCACCGTCACCTGCCCGCCCGCCACGGTCAAGTGCTCCTCTGGGCTGCCCAGATCAACCAGGCTGGGCTTGCGCAGGGCAAGGCATCGGTTCAGGCAGAGCCCCGCCGGGGCCGCGGCGGGGTGCAACGCACGTGCCCAGAGCGGCGCCGCCGTGAGCGAAGAAGCTGTTGCAGCGTTGTAGCAGTGCATCATAACGGTCCACTCTGCCGAGGTCTCTGTTGCGGCTGCAGCGGAGAGACTCTGACCAGCGGTGGAGCGTCCCACACCACCGTTCGCCGCTGCGCTCGCCGGCGTACCGGCTGCTGCCGCTGCGCCGTTCAGCACACGCGCTGGCGGTGTCTGCTGCTGGTGGTCCTCGTAGACGACAAGGACGCGATCCTCTGTGGTGCTCACGAGCTGGGGGTGCGCGTTAGGCGTGCAGGGCCAGCTGCCGTGCATCTCTGCCCAGCGCAGGACTTGGTGAGTGTCAAGCTGGAGCCCATAAACAACCAGCGCCACCTCGGCGGTTGCCATGAGGTCTGTCAGCAGCAGTACGCGGGTGTGCGTCACCGCCAAGCTGGACGAGGCTGCACCAACGCAGTACGTTGTCGGTTGCCTCGTCTCGACCACAAGGGCGTATGGTGTGGCGGCGGAGGGGCCGTACTTGGTGAGTCCGTCCGCCGTGTGCACAAACAGCGTAGCACCGATGCCGTAGGCCACCGATAGCACCCTCGTCATAGGGTCCACTGGCGTGGGTATGAAAGCAGAGGGGTCTTCGCATGCACGCTTCAGTGCTCGTCCGACGTCTGGCAAGACCTGCTGCGGCGTGAGGCCGGCGGCATGCCGGTTCAACCAATGCACCAAGGGGGACGAGAAGATACCGGATGGCGCGCGTAAGAGGTACCGTGACACGCGCAGCACTTCACTCACGAGACCACGTTGCAGAGCCAGCACCACCGCCACCTCGAGCAGCGCCGACGTCAGCGGTGTAACAGGTGGGCTGTCACCGCCGCCGTCTTTACGCTTACCGGTCGATGAGCCTGAGCTACTGCCACTTGGGGTTTGCGCCGATGTGGTGGGTGGTGCCTCAGCGGCTTTAAGGGCAGATTCCACCAGCCTCACGATGTGGTCCACGGCAAGCTGCACCGTGTCGGGCGCCAGCGCCGAGCGCGCACCGCCGCCACCGCCACTGCAGCCGCTGCCACTGAAAGGGGCACCACGCGCACCGCCACCGCCGCCACTGCAGCCGCTGCCACTGGCGCACCCGTCGTACTCCACCAGGGAGAAGATCGGCAGGGAGAGCAGGTAGTCGCGGAAGCTGTGCACGAGTGAGACGGCCACCTCCTGCCCACTCGACACGGCGCGGATAAACAAGTGCACGACAATGACGGCACCGCAGTTCAGCGTGGCGTCGTAGCCGGCACTGTCAGCGAGGCGGAAGGTGCTGGCGCCACTGCTCGAAAGGCCTCCAGAGGTCGTGAGGGGTGAGCCACCGCCGCTGCCGAGACTCGGCTCGCGCGCCGCCGAGTACAGGCGCTGCCGAAGGTACTCCGCTGTCACGTGAGGAGCAAGAAAACGGCTTTTCCCAGGCACCACAGCAGCGTACCGGCGAACCGCCGCAAAGGCGCGCGACAGCACTGTTAGACGCGCCGCCGCTGCTTCAGAGGACGTGTACAAGCGCATCGCTCGCTGTTCGGCACGCCGTGCAGCGGCAAGGGCAGCCGAGGAGGACGACAGTGATGCCGCCGCGTTGCGTTTCTTGTCAGAAGCGCCAGGGACGGAGATGGCCGGGTGGCCAGCGTCGCCGCTGTCCGCGGTGTTGGCCATCGCGCTGCTCCACTCCAGCGACGTGTGGTGTTGAAAAAGGTTGCTAAAGAGGTAGGAGTTCAGCGGCAGCCGCTGCACCTCCGCAAAGCTAAGAGGCAAGAACGCCGGTGCGAACGGGAAGGCCTGGCGCTGCAGCCACGGCAGGTGCTGCTCGGCCGTTTCGCGGACGGCGTGGTGGTCGAAGCGAACGTGCTGGTGCCGGTAGTGGAGCGAGATGGCGGGAAACACCTCCATTGTTAGTCCGCTGAGCTCGCCGACGACCGTCTTGTCACCCACCCGCACCGTCATGACGGCGGCGTCGTAGTCGAGGGTGAGGACGACGCGGTCGCCGGTGCCAAAAGTCAGGACACCGCCGCCGCTGTCGGTGCGACGCCAGTGGCCGTAAAATTTGCCGGCCCGACTGAGACACCAGCCGCCACCCTGCGAAATAAATGTGTCGTACTTTGTGAAATTCTTTGGCACGATGCCGAGCATGAGTCCGCTGCCATCATTGCTCTCGCCGTGGTGCTCGATCTTGATGCCCCATTCGTGGATGCCGCGGCGAATACCCTCCGTCACCTGCAGTGTCACCCACCCCACGCTGGGCTTCAGCGCCGACGACTCCGCAATGACGGTGTCGCTGTGTGGGGTGGAGGAGTCGATGAGATAGTTCTTGCGGGGCGCCGAGCTCTTCTCCATGCGACTCTGCATCTGGTCCACAAAGCCCATGACGGAGCTCGGGTTGTGTATCTGGCTGTGCGTCCCGCTCGCCATGCGGACGTAGAGGGAGCTAAGTTGGTCCATCCTTTTTATTGGCGTGTGTGTGTGTCTGTATGTGTGTGTGTTGCCGGACGAGGTCGACAGAGTGCCTCAGCGCAGCGCTCCTTCCACGAAGTAAAAGTAATAAAAATAAAAATGAGTGCGCGCCCACGCAGGCACACGGACAGACAGAGGAGGGAAAGGTGGGGTGGGGTGGGGGGGAGGGACGACGAGAGGGAGAGAGGCAACACGCACACGCACACGCGCGCACACAGAGAGACGGCGCTGGACCGGCTAAGCAGGTCGCGACTGAAGGAGAGGCAGAGTCGAAATCAGCCACTATACATGGGGCTGGCGGTGGTGGGGAGGCGATGATGGAGAACGCGCGAGTGGGAGAGATATGTAAAGACGCAGGGTTTGAGGCAGGAGAGGCGGACGGTAGAGAGTGTCGGGGCATGTAGATGATGACGTACGTGTGCCGAAGACGCACGCGTTAAGGCACACTTTTCTAGCGGCCCCGTGGAAAAGCGCTGCACTGTGAGGAGCTGTGAACGTCGCCGAGGCTAACCTAGACACCCAGAGGAGCACACAGCAGAGACGTGCGGCGGTTATGGGGAGCGTAGAGGGGTACATCGCGTCTCCCACATGTGCTGGTCCGACGTCAAGCCTACGGCGATGAGCCGCATGTGGGAGACGTGGGTGTGGACCTCGATGGCGCGGCGTCGTGGTGGGTGAGATACCCCACCCACCCCCTCTAACGAAGCCGCCGCTCAACACAGAAGGGGGGAGTGTGCGCACCCTCAGAGGCCGGGCCAACGACTTTGCGTTGCTCTGTTTCGCTTTCGCTCCGTGCTCCGCCCCATTCGCGTTGTGAGCCGAGAATGCGCGCGCCATCCACCTCCGCCAGAGCAAGAAGACACATAAACCCCATCCCGGTGACGCGCGCACATGCGCACTCACTCACCGACAGGGAGGCGTGCGTCTGCTCAGGGGCGAGGGAAGAGGCCACGGAGACACAAGCGAAACGGCAACCAAGAAAAAGGGGAGAGAAATGTTTCCTCCGCCGACGCCACGGACGCACGCACGCACAGAGCGAGCGAGAGACTCCGTGAGCGTAAGGAGTCATGCCATGTGAGCAACACGTGAACCAGAGAGAGAAAGCCGGGTGGGCCAACAGAGAACGAAGATAGCATGGGTAGCGATAGAAGAAGAGGGTTGAGGAGGGGTCGGGGATGGGTGGGTGGGCGGGAGGGGGGGGGGGCACCCGAGAAACGAGGTAAGGGGAGGGCACGGCAAAAGAATCGGAGGCGGCTTATAGATGAGAGAACGCCTGCAAGGGCGGAGGCAGGCGAGTGCGTCGTTGACGCCATGGATGCCATGGGGGCTTAGTCGACTTGCCTTGTTCGAAACACGCACTCGGGCAGCAGTAGCAGCAGCAGCGGCAGCGGCTACCGCGTCAGCTGCTGCTGATGCACAGTCACGCTTCCCTGTCGCGTTTCCCTTCTGAAATACAACACGAGCACGCGTGGCGCAGCGTGTCGCCGGGTAACCGTAAGTGGGGACTGAGGCTTGGCAGAGGCGCGCGCACACACACGGGCGCCGCCGTCGCCACCACATCTCGGCGCTCACCTCCATCCGTTTTTCTTTTGGCATTTTGTTTAGACGTCCACACGCTGCTGTCCTCCTGCGCTGCTGTCGTCGTCGTTGTCGTGCGTGCACACTTAGGTCACACACACACATAGAGAGAGACGGAAGAAGTCGCCAGAGCAGCGCAGCATAATGCAGAGCACGCGACAGACACAAGAACATACGAACACGTGCGCATGCGTGGGGCGGGAGAGAGTGGGGCGTTGGTGTAGCTCTGCACTCAACCGCCCATAAGCGCTCACAACAGCACGCATGCGCAGAGGGACATCATCTGTGCCCACACCATGAAGAGCTTCCGCTTGGCTTCCTTTACCTGCAATCAAACGGACCGCCGCCTCTCCACAACATCGGTGCATGTGCAGGCACGTCATCGTCAGTCAGTTACGGAGGGAGAGCGAGCAGGTGTGAAGAGTCAAGAGGTACGCGGCAATGCCTCCGCACACACACACACGCACGCACGCTCCGCCAAGGAAAAGGAACACGAATGCAGAGAATAAAATGGTCTCAAGGAGGCGACGGTATGGGCACATGCGCTATAGTGAATATACGTGCGCTCCCTTTCCTCTCTGCAGAGCACACACACGCACAAGCACGCAGGCACACCTGCATGTCCTGCTGCTCACCTTGCTGTTCGTCGTCTCTGCCCAACACACACGCACGCACATGAACTCGGCACGAGAGGCACTCGTGGGCGTCGACGTCTGTATGCGGCTGCTCGTCTACACGCTCGACTTCTCAATTGCCCCCATCATCTCGGCCAGAGCCTTGTCCGCTGCCTCCTTGGAGGACAGTCGCATCACGAAGTTCTCCGGGAATCCCTCCTCGTCATCGGTGAAGTCCTTGAAGGCGGACCACACAAGAATCTTTTCACCCTGCTTGTGCTTCGTCACCTTCATGCCCTTCACGAGGTAGTGCTGCGCCGCCAGCTTGCCAACGCCCTCCCGACGGAAGACGAACATGTACTTGGACGTGTTATCCTTGCGTTGAAGAACCTTGGCGGTTCCCTGCCCACGCTCCTTCCACTGGTTCTCGCCCTCGTCAAAGCGCATGAGCTTGCCGGTGTCCTGCCAAATGACGTTGAAGCGCTCCTCGCCGCTCTTCACGTCGACAGCGGCGAAGCGGGCGGCGCCACCGTCGGAGACCGCCACCTCCTCAATCTCCATCAGCTCATTGCCGTTTTCGTCCGTCTTGGACATCGTTTCTTACGTACGCGTACGCGCGTTATGCGAGTTGCCGGTGTGCAAACGTGGTGGGGGTGGGGAGGGGAGGGGGAGGGGGACGCCCACAAAACCTGTAAATTTTTTTTTCGCCGTTGGTGCGTGTTTGAAATTGGGTTGATGACATGACAGAGTGAAGAGAGTGGTTTGTGCGCACGCGCATGTCCGTGGGTGTGGCGGCAGCGACCGTGTGGCACGCGCGACGAGTCGCCTCCGGCCGCATTGAGCCCCACCACGACGCGGCATCAGCGGTGAAGACAGGAAGCGAAAGGGGAGGAGAGAAGAGGCGGATGGACGCATGCGGGCAGTGTAAAACCAAACAACGGAGTAGAGGAGGGGGGAGGACAGACGGACGGTTGTAGGCGCGTCCTGCAGCGCTTCGTCAACGGCACAGCTCTGCAGAGACTCAGCCGTTTTGAGAGGCGGCAGGTGAGTCGGGCATGCGCAGTGCGACCATGTACACGCCTCTATGATATATGCGGGAATACGACATGTGTGAGTACGCAGGCGTCCATGTACAGCAAGCAGCAACGAGAAAGACCGGCAGAACAAGTGTGCGACGGCCTTTCGTGCGATAACATTGCGCTGGTCGCGGTGGACGTGATGTGGCTGTGCATGAGCGCTCGGGCGAACTTGTAGGGCTGCGGGGCGGCACGCTGCCCCACGACTACCCACAAAAACCGACACAGACACACGCCACACTGCCTTTCTCAGGCCAGCACGTTGTCGGCGATGTCGGAGAGTGAGAGAAGACCGGTGGTGGCCCTTCTGGTGGGCAGCACGGCGGGGCAGCCCTTATCGTCGTCATTCACTGCCTTCGCATCTTTTTCACCTGACTTGGCCTTCGTCGTGGTGGCAGCGTGGCGTTCGGCACGGTGAGCGGCGACGCTCTGCGCATCCATCTCGACGTTGACTCGCTCACGCTTGCCGCCAGACTGCTGCGTGCTGAGGTACGACTGTGTGAGATGGCATAGCCTCCACGACGGCAACAGCGTGGACAGGCGCAGACCATCGGCACGCGCGCTTGAACTCGCCGACGTGTCTGTGGGATTCTTTGCCTTGCCGCACACGTCCGCCATTCCCTTGTCAGGAAGCGACGCGGTTGATGTGGGAGAGGGAGCGAAGAAGTACGATGCGGTGATTGCAGCGGTGGGTGGGTCGTAGTCTACCGCTGCCTCTCCACCCGATCGAGGCGCCGTCACCGCTGCGTGAGACGAGGGGGGTGGCACTCCCACAGGGCGAATACGGAATCCCCGCCGCGGCTTCTCCTCGAGCGAGTCAAGGCCATCATCACAAACGGCGGCGGCATCGCGTGCGCCGAGCATCCCCGAGAGGGTCGAGGGGCCAAGACCGCTTCGACTGTCGCTGCCTCCCACCTGCGAGAGAAGTAGGTAAGTCGGCAAGTACGGCATCCACCGCACAACACCGCCTCCCAGAGCTACCGTGTCCCTGCTCGCCGTCGCCGCGGCTGGTGCGCCACAGCCGGTGTCGTGCTTGTTCACAAAAGGCACGCGCAGGTAGGGCCCAAGGCGCTGCATCACGACCTCTCCTCGGCTGGGGCGGTAGTGCAACGGCGTCACCGACAGCGGGCGAAGAAGCGCGACGAAGTCCACGATCTCCTGCGGTGTGCTGTGAAGCGTTGTTGGGACTTGCCAGACCTGGCCACTTGCCGCCGGGCCGTGCGTCTGTGACTGCAGCCGGGCCCAGCCCGAGATGACGACACCGTAGTACGGAGTCCCACCACGCGCTGCCGAGGCCGCTTGCAAGGTGGCAGGCTCGATCGAGGCACGGCTGCTGACTACCTCGATGAGAGGCGGCTCGCACGAGCGATTGAAGGGGTGGCCAGCGGACTGCTGTGGTTGCTGTGGTAGCATCGCACCACGGTCGTGCCTCGAATTTGCCCACCGCCGCTGCTGCTGCTGCTGCTGCTGCTGTGAGAAAGAAACGAAGCAGTTGAGGTCGTACGGGTAGTGGGCGGCCTCGCCACCGGAGGCCCGCCATGCCAGCTCCTCCGCCGACAGCGGTGGCGCAGCACCGTCAAGGTGGCCAGGGCCTGCCCCCTCAAAAGCCACCAAGTCATCCCGCTCCTCCTCCAACGCTTCCACCACTGTGAGTAGACGTGCGTAACGGACGTCGTCGATGAGCGCCCTCGTGCGCAGCCGCGCTGCCAGCTGCTGGATGAGCATCTCCTTACCGAACTGGTTGTGCAGGTACACACGAACAACAAATGGCAGTCGAGCGCTGCTCAGCTCAGCGGACGCTGATGATGACGAGGGTGACGGTGGCAGTACCTCGGCGGTGCCGTTGGCATCGCATTGTGAGTGCTGCTGCACCCACTGCGCATGCAGTTGGCGCTGGTAGTCCATTCGACGTCCAATGGCCTCGATCGCCTCTTCCACCTGATCTGCGTCCAGCAACTTGCTTAGCACGCGGATGCCGCTGTCAGCAATACCAGCGCCGCGGTGACCGGCAAGTGGGCTGTCAGTGCGCGCCGGCCACGACTTAAGCTCTGCGTGCCCCAAGTGAAGCCAGGTGTCGTCCAGATAGAGGTGGTCGACTCGGTGCGACTGGAAGAAGGTGCGCAGTGGGGACACCTGGGCCGCCGTCTCTGTGTACTTGAAGTCGCCCGTGTGCAGGTAGGTGACGCCGGACGGCGTTTCAATGTAAATCATGGCGCTACCAGGTATGTGAAACGCCGGAAGCAGCGTGACGTATACGACAGGGGCCACGGTGGTGGCGGCGCTCTCTCTTCCGCCGTGCGCAGCGCCAGAGGCGGAGAGAACCGGGGTGCGACACCAGAAGGGCAGCCCGAGAACGCGTCCCCGAAGTCCTTCAAACTTGTTCAGTAGGAGTTGCCGAGTGAGGGTGCCGGTGATGATGAGGCCGGTCGTCCAGGAAGAGCTGAGGCCCTTCATGTGATCCGTGTGAAAGTGGGTGAGAAAAAACAGCTCCGTCCCACTGCCGCTGCGGCGGCCGGCGAGTGCCGGAAACTCGTCAATGAGGATGGGGAGGGACGGCACACGCATGGCGGGAGTCGCGAGGAGAGCGTCCGCATGAAGCAATCCGAGGACGGCCCACACACGCACAGCCAAAGAGAGGGAGGGCACGGATCGCTGCAGATGCGCGTCCGTGCAGCGGCGCTGAAGTCTATGTGGCACCAGATTTGCCTTCCGGAGACGCGAGAAGGACGGCGAAGGGCAGAGGCGTAGAGGGAGGTGATGCAGGAGGGGCACAGAGGGAGCGTACACGGAGAGGCGTAGAGGGATGAACACTTTTTGTGTTCGTCTGCGCAGCTGGAGTGCACAGCGCAGTGGATAGTGGCTCACGGCACGGCTACACCGAAATAGCAGCCTTCGTTGCCGTGAGAACGCAGTGTTCTCGGCTTCCATGCACCTCACCACCATCACCATCACTCCAAACCCTCGTCCACCTGTCCGGGAGCTAGGGAGCACACTTGGCTTGATGCATCTCCTGCACTTCCGTAGTCATAAGAATGGCTCTGTCACGCTTCTCAGCTGAAGAGTCAAGGGCGAAAAAAGAAAAAGGGAAAACAGACGAGAGATCTGCAGGCGCGCGCACCCGCACGGAGCCCTTACGCGCACGGGCGAGATGCACACCTCTGGGAAACCCTGCTGATGGCGGAGCTCTCGGCAGCAGGAAAGCCGCTGCGGGACACTGAAACAGAAGAAAGCGAGCAAAGAACAGCAAAGCCCTGAGAGAGGGGGAAGGGGGGAGGAGGAGGAGGAGGGGGAGGGGGCCACGCGTACACACTGGGGCACGTGCGTGTGCCGATGTGGGCACACGCTGAAGAGCTGAGTTGTAAGCCTCTGTTATGTGGGATCGCTGAAAGGAAGGAGAGGTGGAACGGTAATGGGCCCCCTCCGCTGCTCCGGCACGCACGGGCCGACGCAAGTGTCAGCACTGGCTGCGTCCCTTCCACGGCCACCATCTCCGCTTCGCACGAGCACCTCCCCGCATCACCGCGCACTCTCGCGGAGCAGCTGTACCACAACGAAAGCGGCGTGGACAGGAGACTCAGAAGCGGCTGCAGCCGTCCTACGACGCGCACGACTGCCTTGCGCGAGTACGAGCAGAATAGGGCAGTTGAGATGAGGGAGTGGGCGGATGAGCGGAGACGAGGCAGGCAGAGAGTTGGGGGGGGGCTCGCGTCGAAAAGGGTGAGGGGCCTGTAACAATCTTGGCTGGCAAGCGTGCAATACCCTTCAGCAGCAGTAGCAGGTAGTACCTAGCCGTGCAGAAGGCAGGTATCATTCCTTAGCACGACCACACGCGCAGATGTATGCATTGAGCAAGGGAGCTACGGGCAAGAAGAACGTGATCCGAGTGGGGAGGAGGTGGGGCCGGTGCCGCACATAAGGCGTCCTCGTATCCAGTGCCACATGATCACCGGCGCTCGTGCGAGATTTCCAGCCTCCCTTCCTGCCTCTCTAGCGCTGCTGCCTTCTACTTCTTGCCATTCCTCCCTTGCGATGCCGTCGGCGACGCTGTCGGGAGTGGTGGCATGCCAACTAACTTGCGGACCTCGCTGTACGCGTACGCTTTTCCCAGCTCCGAGTTCGCCTTGATGCGGAGGAACTTGTCCTCGGTAACGAAGAGCACTTTTGCGGGCTGGTGCTGGCTAAGGTAGACGGCGTAACCGAGAATGCGGTCATCATTTGTCGTGGCGTGCCTGTCGTATTCCCTGACCACCTCCGTCCGTTTCTGCAGCCATAGGTGGTGTTGTGCCTCATTGCTCAGGCACGCCGCAATCCAGTTACGCAGCTCATGAGCCCGTTGTCGGCGCCAGTCGCGATCATGCGCGCTGTTCGCACCGGCGGTGGCGGCGTGGTCACCCTTGGCACTGCCGCCACCGCCACCACGGTCCTTGTGCATGCGGTCCAGCTCGTCGAGCACAGTGAAGGGGATGCCAATGAACCACTTCTCCAAGACCAAGTTCATCACGCCTGGCTCGGAGTCGAGGAGAGAGGAGGTGTCGAAGACGAAGCATTTCATGTCCCTGTCGCTCTTGCGGCTGCCGGCGCTGGTGGTGGGCACCGTCTTTGTTGCCGGTGTCGTCTTGACCGCTGCGGCTACAGCGGCGGCTGCCGCCGCAGTGGCGCTGCGAGTCATCATGGACGGGTACGAATAGTGTGGGGATACAGAGGCGAAGGAAGAAGAGGGTGGCACTTTTGGATGCTCCTCGTCATCGCTGACGCCATCCGTGACCTTAGGACTTCCAGCGGTGCCACGCTCTTTGAGGAGTGCCGCCGAGGCTTGCGTCAGCGCCGCGTGAAGCGACGGCGAGGCCAGCGCAGCGAACGGCGAGGAGGTCGACCAGGACGGCGGTAACGACGACACGCTGCTCTTCAAGGGCGCCTTGTCTGCCTTGTTCGGCGCCAAGGGCGATGGCTGCTGCGACAGACGCTCGTCCAGGGGGTCCACCGGCGGTGCTACGGCGCTCCCGAGAAACGGATTCCGTGCAGTCTCCGGGTTCTTCTCACCTGCTGACTCGCCGACCGGCACCGGGGCTGCCAGGCTGCGCAGCTTGTTCATTAGCTGCTTCACCGGCACTGGGCTGCTTGCACACTTCACGACGCCTTCGACCGCGGCCGTGCAGACCTTGTCCTTTGGGGGTACTGAAGGCTTCACGATGCTTGTGTGGCAGGTGTTGCCGCGGGTGCCCTTTGCCAAGCGACCCTTGAGCACCACAGTCGCCGCCGCGCTCTCCTTCTTCGCCGTCGTGGACACCGCACCTTTTCGCGGTGGCGCGCGGCGCACGCTCACCTTGGCGGCTGCGTGGTTGCAGTCCTGCTTCGCGCCGCTCTCGTGTGACTGTAATGCGTTTTCTGACTTGTGGCGGCGCGCGGCCCGCTCCTGCACCTCGACTGGGTCCAGGTAGGGCTCGCCGCTGTTGATCGCTGCAGGTGGCGTTGGGGTGGCGTCACCGCGTGCGGCGGTGACCTCGGTCAGAAGGCGGTGCTGCAGTGTACGCTCCAGCGCGGCTTCCAGAGCCGCTGCTGGTGCCGGGCTTGGCACCTCTTCTCGGTCATCACTCAGTGCTGCGCCTGGCCGCTGCGCCGACGGTTGTGGATGCGGTTGCTGGAGGTTGGCGAGCCGACGCAGACGGGAAAGGTTCATAAGAGAATGCGACTGCTGCGACGGTGGCGCCTGCGCCAACCCCGTCCACGACGCTACAGAGGCCCCAACTGTCGCGGTGGGAGGCAACGATGTCGGCGACGTCGATGCTCGTTCGCGCAACTGCGCAAGCCGTGCCGAGATGTCGGATGGCTGAGGCAGGCCCGTCCCTGGCAAGGGAGATGGCACCGCGAGCGGCCTGTGCGCTATGAGCGTCGCGGCTGACTTCCACGGTGATCCTGTTGTTAGCTCGTGAGGCGTCGGTGCCCCAGCGACGGCAGACCCACCGCCAGCCACACCGTCCTTTGATGCGATGTAAGGATGCGGACTGCTACCGCACTCAGTAGCTGAGGTTAGGCACGGGCCGGAGGCGCGTAGGCGACTCAGCAGCGACTTAGTCGACCGCGCCGGGCTGCTCTCCGTGCCAGCACGATGACCGCCGTCAGTGTCTTCTTCATTGCGATATAGTGTCGACGCTGGGGCGCGCAGGTCGGCGAGGCCCAACGACGGGGTGAGGAAGGGGCCGCGGCCAGCGGAAGCCGCCGTGCCTTTGACAGTCTGCACCGCCGGCGGTCCTTTGGGCTGCTGCCCAGCGCTCTCCTCTTCGTTATGGCACGATAGGGCGATGGGCGGTGACGGTAGTTTTCCTGCGCCACTGCGGGAGCGCTTCAGTCGGTCCCGCTGCAGCAGAGCCAGCGTCGTCTGCGTGGACGTGCCGTTTAGGAAGGACAGGCGCCGTACGAGATCAGGAGTGTACGGCGACGACACGCGCGACGATGACGCCGACGACTGGCCACTGCTACTGAGCTCGGATCTGGCGTCGCACGAATGACGAAGGGGTGACTCCTCGTTGTGGTATAGGTTTGACGAAAACGTCTGAGGATCGTGCGAGGACATGCGTAGGGGCGTCAGCCCCGCTAAAGCCCGCAGCCTCGCCAGCGAAGATTCCGCCGGTGTGCTGAGGTTAGGGAAGGACTGCGACGCGGTCTGCGTTAACGGCTGCTGCTCCGGTGGCCATGCTTTGGTGTCTTCGCGCAACTCCTTTGGCGACGACGTTGGCGCGGGTGCTTGAGAGAACGTGTCTGCTCTGCTACCCAGTCCCGCGCTTGTGCTTGCGGGAGACGGTACTAGCTCTGGGGTTTCTATGGTCGCGCGCAGGTAGCCGAATCCGCCACCGCTCTGAATGGTGCTGTGACTCAACGATCGGCGCGTGTGTTTCTGTCGAGTTTCGCCAGACGTTGACGGCGTCGAGGAGAATTGTGCAGTGAGAGATTCACCATGACCACTGGCACTGCTGCTAGTGCCTGCACTCAGTGTCGAGGACGTCGGCGGCGGCCGAGGGCTTTCCTTTCCGCTCGCACGAGTCTCCTGCTCTTCTGGTTTCGGGTTATGTCGCGGCTTGCCTGGGAGCCACCGGCCGCGTCGTTTCGTTGGTGTGGGTGGTTTATACATGTACGCGCAGTGCGCCTCGGTTCCCTGAGTGCCAAGACGCTTCCTATCTTTGTTACCGCCTTTTTTTCCTGCCTCCTCCTGCCGTGCAGTCACGCGCTGTCGCACAACGCACGTCGGCGTGTGGCTGTCAAAACCAGTCCCCGCTCCGCTCCCACCACCGCTTTCGTCACGGCGCGCCTTTCGTGTGTTTGCGCGCCGTCCCTTCTCAATCCCGAGGATCAGCGCACACGCGCATGCAAGACTTGGCACGAGCGCCTTTCCCCTGCCACAACGGACCCGGTTGCCTCGGCAGCGCAAGAGGAGCGCGAATGCGTTGCACTGTATGTGGGTGCACGTAAGGAGCAGGGCAGACTGCGGGAGTGCGGGGGGGGAGGCGATTCACTAGAACTGAAGGGCAGCTCTTGTTGTTTGGCAGCCGCACCTCTCTCGCCGGCTTACACAGAGAGAGATGTAATCACGACCGCAACGCTGTTATCTCGGCAACAGTGCACACACTTCCTTGTGCTTGTTGACGCTTATTCGATCTCTCTGTCACCTTCTCGACTTCAGCTCTACTGACACTGCTGCTGCTGCTCCCCAAAGTCCGCCGTGGTGGTGGTCACAACACAAGCACCTTGTCCAGCACCTCGATGCGAGACACACCTGCACTGTTTGGGGAGGGGGGCAGAAGTACTAGCTGTTTTCTGCGCCGACGTTACGTACCACAGATCTCTCTACGGCGGCGCCAGTCCGGTCCGTCACCGACGCCCTGTGGAGGTCGGACCCAAGCGCGTGAGGCCTCTGCGCAAAGAAATGGAAAAAAACGCTCCAATTACGGATACACGCCTAGAACAGCCGGCCGCCACACAGCGTGGGCCACGTTGAGCAGAAGCTGATGCACAACGAGCAAACACTTCAGTTTGCGCGCTGCGGTGCTTACAGATGTGTGGGCATGCGCTGCTGCAGTCCTGCGTGGACCTCGGGCCCCACGGTGTGTCGCGGAGGGGGCGACAGAGCGGAAAGGTATGCGTGCCACCCTAGCAAAGAGTAGGAAGGGGAATCGTGACGTGGATGATGGACAGCGGGCGTCTCCTCGTGGAGGTCGGGCCGGCTGACCGTCCAGGTGGTCTCACACGTGGACGTGGAAAGACTGCCGCAGAACACACGCGGTGAGGAGAGCGAAGGGACAGAGTGAGGGCGAGGGCGAGAGAGCGATGAGGAGAGCAGGTCAGGTGAACAACATCCACGAACCATACGGCGAAGATGCGCGCCTAGGTGCGTTCATGTGCATGTGCATGTGCATGGGTAGGGGGAGGTTGAAGACGAAGAGACCGGCGCGAACAACGACGTGGCAGGGCAGCACCACAGAGGAAGGGTGTGGAGAGGGGGCGGGGTGCACGTGACGCTGTTTGGGACTTTCATGCGGTGGCAGCACTGCCAACGCCACTTTCCGCGTTTTTTTTACTTTCCGTTTTGTGTCGTGGTTCGATGAGTCGGGAGCAACGACCGCAAAGATGACGCTGGGGCGTGGAGACCACGATACACAGAGCGAGGTAAGGAGAACGGTGAAAGTGCTGAAGCAGCCACACCAAAGTGATCTAGCTAACGAGAAGTCGTGAGGAAGGACCCGGCGTCCACGCCTTGTGACATGCCAAATCACCCAAGCAAGACTAACGACGAGGCACATGCCCACGCGCGTACCGACAGAGAGACGACGACGTCATCAGACGCAGTCAGAGTTACACTAAACGGCAGCGCAGACGAGGAACGAATGAGGTGATGCGAGGGAACGGCGTCGGAGCGCTCGTTGGCGAAAAGAAACACAACAACAACAACAACACCGTGAATGTGGGCAAGACACACACGCACACAACCTGCAAAACATCCGTCGCATGCACATCCACAAGGGCAGCAGCGGCGGTTGATTCGCGCGCGCTCACAGAGAGAGAGAGAAAGCCTGCAGAAGATTCCAACAACAAGAGGGCCCCACAAAGAGAGCCGTCGCGTGAAACTACATACCTGGAAGAACGCTTGGCGAGTCACACCCTTTGCGTGGGTGTCTGTGGGTGTTCTGAGGATGCGGACGGGGGGAGGGCCAGGAGATCGGCAACGGCAGCTCCACCAACGTAGACAAGCGGAGAGAGGGAAGGGAAACAGGACAGTACGAGCAAGCCGAACGACAAGGTCGTATACACAACGACACACAGACAGACAGATGGAGGAGGAGTGAGGGGTGGGCGTTCATGAGCATTTTCACTCCCTTTTCTATCCGCGTCCACATTCTGGCATCCCTCACGATGATGCCGGGCCAACCCCACCCCGTTCTATCACCGGGCGCAGCGCCCACCGTTGGCGCTGACGGACAAGGTCTGTGCTCGAACTGTGCCGCCGAGACCCACCAGTCGCCATCGTGACGCCTGCACCCACTGCTGTCAACGACGTGCAGATGCAGGAGAAGGTGGAGTGCCCCATGCCGCCGCAGACTCATGGCAGCGTCCAACCTGCCGAGGCACATGCGAGCAAGCCATCCAGACACGCCCCTCATGTCCTCGACGGACGTGGAAGGTGAGGACAGCGTCCTCCGCATCCCCAGACAGCAACGTTGTCCTGAAGCTGGCCGCATGAGGCGGGCAATGCGAGCACTGTGCGCACGCGCTGTCAAGCACAGCTGGCATGGTGCCCCACGCCCAGACAACGCATCGAGCGGTGAGAGGGGCACGAATGATGGGCGGAAAAGACGCGAAGCGATCCACACGGATCAGCCCAAAGGTGCATGCGCGCAAAATACGCGGCATCTCCCACGCCCCACCGGGTGCGCCGATGAGGCACAGGCGCCGGAAGCGTGACGGGAGCATCCCGAATGGCGCCAGCGAGTCCTCCAGACCCCCGTGTGGCGAGCCGCCGCACCATATTATGGGGTGCCGCGGCTTGCGGCGACTGAGGGCGAAAGCGTGGCATACAGGCAGGACACAGGGGCTGAGAGGGCCCTGGCCGGCGCCTGGCCAGCTTCCCCCTTGAGCTCCTCCGGCATGCGCCTGGACCAGCCGCTCTTGCCCGCACGACAGACGCCACCGCTTCCGCCCCCTGGAGCAGGACCCTGAAGGCGGCCCACTCGGATCGAGGCGTGCCCGCTAGGCACATGGCCCCGATTCGGCGGCAGACGGCTCGTCCTCGGCGACCAGGATTCAACCGCAGTGCAGCAGAGGCGGGTGGGCTGTGGTTGTGTGTATGCGTACGTTTGTTGGTTGACGTGTTCGTGGGTGGAGCGGACGCGTCGGAGCAACAACCAGTGTCTGTTTTCTGTCACACAGCACCGGCTACACGCCACACTGCACCCCCTCCCCTCCCTCCCCCGCCACGCTGGCCCTGCCGCAGGCCCCACCATCCGCGCGGTGCGCAGAAGCAGCAGCAGGCACACGCCGGCACAGCAGTGCGCCGACTCCGTCCACTGAGCACGGTCCCCGCCACAAACTCTGCTCACACCCTCTCTGCAGGTCGCCCCACCTGCTGCGTCCCTCGGGGGTGTCCCCAGGTTCCCCACACCAGGGGGCAGTGCGAGGGTCGGGTGGGATGCGCTCGACTCACGCGGACGCTTCGCCCATCACATGGATGGCACAGGCGTGTGCACTGGGGGGGGGGGCGTCACCGACAGAAGTGGCTCGGCATGGGCAGGGGATAGAAGCGGGGAGGGGGAGGGGAGAGAGACGGCTGCCTTGGACTCCTCCCTCACCCAAAGAGTAGGAGGTGTGTGTGTGTGTGTGTGCTTGTGTGCAGTGGAGCCCGTGGTACGACGCTGAGGTGGGCAGCATCATTTGGGAGGCCAGCGAAGAGGAGAGGACGTTAGTATCACACTAATGGAAAAGAGGTCAGGGGAGTAAACATTCTGAGACGGCGCACGCAGAGGACCCGCTGCCGTTGCTGTGTAGAGGCACGTTAGGTGGTGGTGGTGGTCTAAGGCAGGTTGTAAAGCAAGAACCTCCCTGCTTCCCAATCGACGCTCTCTCTCTGTCCCGTATGCGTGCCACCCACCTACACCTTCTCCCCCGCCGGCTTGACAGCACCAACATGCTGGGGTCTCAACTGCTGTGCTCTCGTGTACTAAAACTCGCGTGAGCTGTGGAGAGGGGAGTGCAGAGAGGGAGTGGATCGGCGGATGTAACGATCCGCACAAGCGGCCGCACTCGTCCCCATCCTTTCATCTCTTCCTCCCTTCCTCCGCTATCCGCAGCCGCACACGCACGTTCACTACTGCGGGATCGCACTGATCGACATCCTCGAATGGGAGACTCAGCAGGGGGCCGTCCTCCCTGTGAGAGAAGAACCAAAGAACGCGCAAGAGGTAAGAGACGGAATAAGGGCATCGCGAAGACGGGGAGGAGGGCGCACTGAGAGTGACAACAACGGGAGGGGGCGGAACGTGCCTGTCGACCGCTGTTAGGCGCCGCTGCCATCACCACCCATTCACCACCACTACCACCATCACCATCACCCATCGTCGTCCGCAGCCCGCCCTCGTTCGAGTTTTCACAGGCAGAGAACAGGCTTAGCCACATAAGCGCCTACAAATATATATATATAGATAGATAGACTTATAGACCAATGTTTATATAAAAGAGAGAAGAGCATGATCAGACATCATCATCCTCACAAACTCAGCAGGATGGGAGGGAGGGGGAGGGAGGGGGCGACAGCGACAGCGACAGCGACAACGCACAGGAAAGGGAAGGAAACGAGGCCAGCACACACTGAGAGGCCGCCGCGTACGCACGTGTGTCATGTCTGTATATCGTGTGTCTATGCGTGCGTGTACTGTGTGTGCATGGAGAGGGGAGGAGGTAGGTATTATGCGTGTGTGTGTTTGTGTATGTGTGTGAGGGATGGAGCATGGGAGAGGCCCAGAGCCGTAGAGAGTGGACAGGAACTTGTAGAGCTGCTCTACGCCGACTGTTATCTCACGCACCAACGCACATACTTACGTTCGCTCTCCCCTTTCCTTTTCTTCGCTTACAACCAACAGCAGATCTTCTCCGATACGCATCATGTGAACATGTCAGCGTACACAAAGTCTGCCTTGCGGGATGGTGCGGCCTCGCTCTTGTCTGCGCTGCCGTACTGGTGCACTATGGGCCGCCGGGAGCACCCCTTTATAAGAAGCACGGCTCCCTTATTCCCGTTGACGCCGCAGTAATTCGGTGCGGAGAAGACCGTCACGACGCGGTCGTTGTGCGTCCAGAAGTACCCGTCCATTGCCACCTGGTGCGCGCGGCAGATGAAATCGAAGTTGTTGTCGGCGCAGAATCGGTTCGAGGCGGATGGGCCAAACAAAAAGCCGCAGCCGCGGGGGTTCTGCTTGTACATGGCCATCTCGTTCGTTGGGTCAGACCAGAGAAGGCCCGTGATAAGGTCATCCTCCGCGGCCGTGACGTTGCCGCTGCTGTAGTTGTGCCGATCGATGCTCGCGATCTCCTCCACACTCTGCAAGCCCGGCGAGAGGCCGCCGTGAGTCACAAAGAAGCGCATGTACAGTGTCTGCACAATCGCAGCCAGCGGCAGGTCGAGGAACACCTTGTTCACGGCACTCCACACCGCCGTCCCGGCCGCGGCGCCGAGCGACGTCGTCACCTCCGTCAAGAAGCCGTACACGCGCGACGTCTTCTCCTCCTCGTGGTTGCCACGCGTCAGGTACACTAGCGTCGGGTACTCCACCTTCAGCGCCAGCAGCAGCAGCATCACCTCCAGGCTGTGCGGGCCGCGGTCCACGTAGTCACCCATGAACAGGAAGCGGTGATCGCGTCCCTCGGGGTTGCACCGGCGCCGGTCGTACTGCTGGCAGAGCACACTCGTGTAGAGGTCCTGGAACTGGCCGTGGATGTCGCCCACCACCACCAGCGTGTCGTGCGCTATCACCTCCAGTTCCAGCAGCGCTGGCTCCTCCACCAGCACCGTCGTCGCCGCAGCGCACAACTTCAGGATGTAGTCCTCGTTGAAGAAGCTCGCCTGCGTGTGCTCGTCGCTGTCCTTCTGCGATGCCGTGAGGGCGCCGACGTCACCGCGCTCGCCACGGCGCAGCAGCCACTCGATCAGCGGCAAAAACTTTCCGCTGCGTGGCGGTGCACTGAAGAAGTCAATCGTCCCCAGGTCCTGTACCCCTTCTTCCTCTTGGAAGTCGGGCGTGCTTGACAGGCTAGTGTCGTCTGCCACCGACGCCAACACCGAGGATGAGGTTTGAGAGAGCAGGTGCTCCCGGGTGCGGTATGTTGGACTGCGCAGAGAGTCGGACGGGCGGTTGCTGGTCTTGGCTTCGCTGATGACGAGCGGAGATGGGTGTTCGGCCATTGCCACCGACGGCCGCGAGTGAGGGGGGCTGGTGGGACGCCGCAGTTTCCATGGTATGACCGGCTGGCGATCTTGGAGAGGCTGGTGGATCTGATGGGCGCGCCGTGGATGCAACACCGGCGGGGCCGGCAGTGAAGCTGCTCTGTTAATCTTGGGAGGGAGTCGCACGCACGGCCGTGGTATTGTGGCGCGGCTCTCGGTGGAGGACTTCGTCGTACCGCCGCTGCCACTACTGCGGCTGCCGGCCCCCATTGACGTAGTCGCGTCCTCTACCGCGGCAGGGGCACTTGCCCATTCCAGCGGGCTCGCTGGTGACTTTTCAGGCACCGCCGCGGTGGTAGCCTCATGTGCTGATGAGGTAGTGATGAGTGTGGAGAACCGGCGCACGATTCGCTCCAACGCGTCTGGCAGCACCGATCGCCCACCAGACCGGTCGGACAAGAGAGTTGGCTGCGCCGGCAGTGGAGTCTTTGGTGTTCCCGCCCCAACGTGATGATCGCCACCGTCGTCAGCGCAGTAGCTGCTGCCATTTTCACCGACTTTGCACAGAGGTGACAGCGACGAGGATGACGCTGCGGCGGCAGTCGCTGGGGTGGCTGCTGAGACACTGCCGGCGCCGAAGGTGCTGAAGAGAAGGTTTTCGCTGTTCATTAAGGGGTCGTTGTGGCGTTGCAGTTTTGGTGAGGTGAAGGGCGAGCAAGGCGCATGCGAATTGGTTTTCGGCAGCATGTTCGACGCCAAGTGCGTCCCTTTGGTCGAGCGGTCGAGCGAGTGGCTCGGCATGATGAATGGGTGCGTCGAAACGACGACAACAGCAACAACAAAAAACAAAAGAAGAAGCAAACAAAGAGCAGTGAAGGAAGAAAACAGCAACAAAGTGAAGCAAGCAGCAAACAGAAGAGATGACAGCGTGCGTGTGTGTATGTGTACCTGTGTGTGGTGGGGGTGGGGGTGGGACGCGTGAAAGAAATCAGCAGTACGAGGCGCAGGGGCACGGCCAACACCCACTTTACATGGGGACGCACTTCCTCACAGGCACGGAGGTGGAGAGAGCCACTGTCACAGTCGAAGCAAATCAATAAGAGGTGAAACAACCACAGAAAGCAGAGGTAAGAAGGGAGAGGGGGGAGAGGGGGGAGGGAGAGAGTTGCGTGTGCGTGCGTGCGTGTCCTTTCCTATCGTCTCGCTTCTCCAACGTTCGTCACTCCACGCCCACACACACACAGGTACAAACACGCCAGGCTTGGGGGAGGGAAAGGGTGGTGGGTGCGATGCGCTGAGGTTGTCGTGGCTTTGAGAGGTTGCCACACGACTTCGACCGCGCCTTTTTCGATGATAGAGAGTGCGACGGGGTTAGGGAGAGGGTTCGCTTCCGCGCGCGCCGCTCTCCTCCACCTCACTGGCGTGAGCGCAAAGGAGGTCGAGGACAAAGATACAGACCCGGAGGAAACACCAAAATCTGTATGTTCGTGTGCCAGCGGAAGAACGGAAGAAATCGTGGTGGTGATGCTGACCGTAACCCTTTTCGTATACAAGCTTGAGGGAACCGTTCGTGGGTACGTGATACCGAGATGCTCGCTGTTCGATGGGCCAACCTATCCATCCCGCATGTGTGCGTGCGGAGAAGGTGGATGAGAAGCCGTGCAGTCATGTGAGGCAGTGCCGAAGAAGGAAAGGACGGAGACGAGAGGAGAAGAGGGAAACAGATAGGAGATGCTGTTAAAACGGCGACATGAAAAAGGGGTCAACACCAGAGCTGCACAGTGTGGGCGCAGCAGCAGCAGCAGCAGCACGGCATTCGGGCGCGGCCGCACCCGCGCAGGGAAAAAAAGGGCCCCATGTCCCTTTTCTACTTGCTTCACAAGACCAGGCAAGAGACACTCACAACGGGGGGGGGGCGTTGCCGCCCAGCCACGCATGCACACACACGCGTGCTTGTCATGCCCGGGGCACTTGCTCCTCATCCCCGCGTCTGCTCCTCCCCCCCCCCACACCAGAGAAATGTCACCCTTCCATCGAACAAGCAAGGTCTCCGACTATCAAGGGGAGAGAAGGTGGAGGAGGAACAGACGCCGGAAAAGGGGGGAGGGGGGACGAGAGATGCAGCAGGGAAGTGTATGAATGGGTGAGAGGAATGACCCCGTCATTACGTTGTTCGTTCATGGCTCGACAAGACAGAGACACACATCAGTGGGTCGCGTTTACATACACCTATGCACACACACACACACACACCTGCCAGCCTGCCTGCTTGCAGAGGTGCATCAAGGCATAGGGATAGTGAAGGGACGCCAACAGCCCCCCTTGAAAAATAAAAAAGAAAGGCCCACCGCGCAGGTCATCTAATATACATGTCACCAACGCCATCCTCAGCGAGACAGAGAGAAAGACGCACACACACACACAGACGACACACCCATGTAGACATGCAGCCGTGCGCAGACATGCAAACTACCCTCCCTCCACCCACCCCCCACACCCCCACTGTAAACGCTGCTGCTACATTTCCTTTTCTTCGCTCTGTTTGGCAGCGATCAGCGGCGCTTCGCTTCATCCTCAGATGGCTTAAAGTCCTCAACGGCGTTGGCCCGCCGCATCATCACCGGCAGCGACGCTTGGAAATCGTGGTAACGCTGCACTTGGGCAGCGTTCAGTCCGGCCGTGACGGCCAGCGCAGGGACGAATTCCTCAGCTGCGATCGGGTTATGGGCCAGCCGCTCCATTCGGTGGGCGGTGAGCGTCTGCGTGACGCAGTCGCGCAGCTGGCCAGCGGAGAAGCCATCCGTGAGCAGGGAGACTTGGTGGATGGCTTCTGCGATGGATGCCTCTGCTGCAGGGGTGATGGCGGTGGAGTGAACCGTATCCAGCCGCGCCTTGATGAAGGTTCTTAGCAGCGCCTCACGGGTCGCAAAGTCCGGGGCGGCGAGGTGCACGGCGCGCTGAACGATTTTGCACAGGGCGGCGGTGTCGGCACACCACGGCTCCGTCGACGTGGCCACTACTAAAACACGATCTGTTGGCTGCAGACTTGCGATGCCCTTGAGCAGCTCCTTCTTCAACTTTTTTCCACGCGTCAGCTCGCCGTCCTTCTTCGTCCCTCGCCTGCCGGCCTTCCCAGGAAAGATCTTCTCGATGTGGTCAAGGTAGATCACCGATGGCCCCTTCATGCGTGCCGTGTAGAAGACAACCTGCACCACCTTGGCAACACCCTTGGTGGTGAGGAAGTTAGCAGGTGACAGATTGAAGAAGCGAGCACCACTCTCGTTGGCGATGGCATAGGCGAGGAGGGTCTTTCCAGAGCCGGGTGCACCGTAGAGCAGCAGCCCCGTCGGGTGCGGCGCCAAGTCGTGCACCACCTGCGACCCCAGAGGCAGCACCGCGTAGTCGGTGACGGCGGCGCGCACCTCGGCGGCAGACGGGTCCTTGAGCCACGAGGACTGCTGCACGTGTGCCTTGAAGAGGGTCTCCATCTTCTCCTTCGGCATCCCGATCGCCCGTTGCACGTCGTCGTTCCACCCGCGCAGCACACGCTTCCACTTCTTCTCAAGCTCCTTGTCAACGGTCTGCGTGCGCAGCAGGCGATCCAGCGGCCCGGCCGAGACGCCAAGGGGACCGACAAAGGACGAAAGCCGCACATCCGGCGGCGGCAGCTGCAGCTTGTTCTCGTACACGGTGGTGTTGAGGCAGGAGTCCAAATCTTCGCCCTTGGTCGGGTCGCGCAGCTTCGGCTTTTTGGCAGCCTTCGCCTTCTTACCCTTTCGGCCGCCCTTCTTCCTCTTGCCAGCGCTCTTCTCCACCTCGAGACGTTCCTTGAGGTTGTTCACCTCCATCATCACAAGCTGGTCCACGCACTGGCGCAGGTCCTGCATAATGCCGCGGGGGCCATCCACCAGCTCCCGCCTCAGCAAAGCTTCGTCATAGGGCTGGTCCAGGTCGTCCTTCTCGACGCGGGTGCAGTGAAACTTCTCCTTCCAGAGCGCGTTGTGCCGCTCTGTTGTGGCGGAGACGTGATCAAGGAAGACGCTGGGCGGTGCAGCTGTCGAGGCGGAAGCAGCGGCATCGCCATCGCCTGGGCGGCGCAAGGATTTACGTGGGTAGTCCTGCGTACTAGCAGTCGTGCCTGCGACACCTCCGGACACACGAGATACCGAGCGGCTACTGTAACCCGTCCCGTTAAGGCTTGCCTTCCCACTGCCGCTCGGCTCCACTCCGACAGACACGCCAGCCGAGCCAGCCTTGCGAGTGCTGCGGCCGAGCAGTGCCAATGTGCCTCCGTCCTCCGCTGTTGGAACGTCCATAATGCCGTCTTTTGCCTTCCCATCGAGGCGCGCATAGGCCATGTGCATCAACACTTCGTCGAGCATCACCTCAAGCGTTTTGGGCCCCTCCTGGCTCTTCAACTGGCGGCTCATCTCCAGCGTCTTCTGCAACAGCTCCGCCTGGTTCACTCGCTGCCGCGCCTTTCGATCGTCGTGGTGAACGCTGGTAGCAACTCGTGCCGCATTACTGCGAATAGCCGCCGTGCTGGTCATCCCCAGCAACTCCTGCTCCTGCTGGTACCGCACCCTGGCACGCTTCTGCTCAAGGTAGCCAAGAGCCACCTTCTGTACAATGGTCGCCGCACGATCCTTGCCCGTCAGAGACTGCAGCTCTGACCCATGCGCGGCGGCGTACTGCTGCTGGCGGAAGAGCTGCAGGTGGATCTTTGCCCGCTGCCGAGCCTGACGACCACGCTCAGCGAGTTGGAGGATGCGCACAGCCTCCTGGACAGACATGGGCGCCGAGTCGCCATCTGCCGTCGTCGCTGCCTTCTCCACAGTGGTGGGAAACGGTGGCAGAGCTTTGGTGGGGTCCTCAGCGAAAAGCGCCGCACTGTGCGCGGCTGCCGCGAGCGCCACTGGGGCCACCTCAGGCTCCGTTTCCTTGTAGTGCTGCTGCAGAGACAGGACGTACGCCCGCTCCTGCAGCAGAGCTTCGCGGCGATCCTCAAGCAGGTACGTTGGCAGCGGCGGCTCCAGATCCTCTGGGGACAGCTTCATCTCTTCCAGCGTGTCGTCCAGCGCCACATAGTCGCCGCAGTGCTCAACAATATTATGGCGCGCCTCGAGCATGCGTCCAAGACAGCTGTCCAGTAGTGTCCGCACATCACCACGACGCTGTGGCTGAAGTTCCGTATCATGGATGACGGCAATTTGCCGCGCCAGCCGCACGTACCGCACGTAGAGAGAAAGCCAGTACTGCACGTAGTACGCATGCCGTGCTTTGGCGTCCATAGGGACGCGCAGGGCGCTCACGTACACATCCTCGCGCTGTACCTCGGCCAGATCCGCCAGGATCTGCTGGTACTGCCGCTGATAGGAGAGCGTCGACATGTTGCCCTGGACTGCTGCTCCTGCGAGAGTCGCCTACGTGCTCTTCCTCTCGCTGTCTCGGCGTGTGCGAGCTCCCCCGTGTATCTTTCACCAGTCGACCGCACACACCTGATCATGTGCAGTCTTCTTTCGCGTTGCCGCTTGGCCACACGGACAGCCCCCACTACCGTTCCCCACATACACCTCAGAAAGGCGAGAGAAACGATGGTGTGAGAGAGAGAGAGAAAAGAGAGGGGGGGAGAGCAGAACGCAAGATGTTGCGCGGTGTCAGGCCCGGCAGTAATGAGAAGGTCAGTGGCGATGAAAGGTTATGATTCGCTGTTTGCGTGAGTCCTTTGATGGTGCTTCTCGCTTGTTTCCTTCACAAGCACAGGTGTGCAGTCGTGCGCAAGAAAACCTGTCGATCCTTGACCGACATGCGCGAGAGACAACGAGAGAAAAGGGCGGCCATGATGAGGGTGAGGCTCGAGGAGATGGAGCTAAGGGCCAACGCTAGATCGGAGTCATTCGCGAGTCAGCATACTCGCCTTCATCAGTCCGATTTTTGGGGTGTGTGCCATCATGCCCCCCTACACCGAGCCCATGCCGGCAGAAGTTGAGCGCGTCTTTCGTACAAGAACATGCATACGCGTGTACGCCTGTGCCCGTGCACTGACGAGACTGCGGGCCCACATGTCCTTCCCTCTTCCTGTCTCACCGGATGGAGACATGAGCGCGGGTCGCCATGGCGCCGGGCTTCCTCTGAAGGCACGGGACAGCGGAAAATAGCGAGAGAGAGAGTGAGAAGGGGTCATAAGGGCGCTGGAACTCTTTGTTGCGTGAAACGGAGTTCACCGGTAACGCTGATAGGTGGAATAACAACCTCGCTTGCACTGAACACACAAAAGAAAAGTCGATCGCCCCCTCCGATCTCGTCGCACACTGAAGTCCCTACAAAGTGTGCACAGAGACCGAAACAGCACCCACAGACAGGTGCGCACACACACAGACACACACACACACACAGGGGAGGGAGAGGTAGACATGAGGGAGTGCATGTATGTCCGCCGGGACGGGTGCACTGGCGTGCCGGCCTAGCAAGAGGAGAAGGTAAGGAGAAGGGAAAGAGCGAGCGAGCGCGAGTTAGTCATCATTCACTTTCCAAGGAACGCCTTCACCGTCATAAATAGCTAGATGGGCAGCAGGGAGACACAAGAAAGATGCACGTACATGGCAAGGATGAGAGAGGGAGGGGGGAGGTGGACATGAGAGACCGAGAGTGCGGAGCCACCTCGACAACGAGCACGCACGAGAAAAAAACACAAAAGGGGAGCGCTTGAGGCGACGCACACGCACACGCACACGCACACGCACACGCACACTTCCTCACAAGTGAAATACAAGCGCATGCGAGCTAAGAAAGAAAAGGAAACGAGTCCTGCGCATTGTGTGTCATCGCCTCCGCCAAAACGGCTTTCGCTCACACACACACACACACACACACACATTGCAGAGTTGAAGGCAGAAAAAAAAACGAAAAAGAAAAGAAAGCGCAACAGACACCATCGCAGAGTCCCCAGAGCACCGTGCTCTCTTAAGCAGCGAGACCGTTGTGTAACGGTGACGGAAATGCACACACAAACACAGGTTGCTTTTTTCTGCCAACGCGTGTGCATTCTTTCTGTCACACAGCACCGGCTACACGCCACACTGCACCCCCTCCCCTCCCTCCCCCGCCACGCTGGCCCTGCCGCAGGCCCCACCATCCGCGCGGTGCGCAGAAGCAGCAGCAGGCACACGCCGGCACAGCAGTGCGCCGACTCCGTCCACTGAGCACGGTCCCCGCCACAAACTCTGCTCACACCCTCTCTGCAGGTCGCCCCACCTGCTGCGTCCCTCGGGGGTGTCCCCAGGCTCCCCACACCAGGGGGCAGTGCGAGGGTCGGGTGGGATGCGCTCGACTCACGCGGACGCTTCGCCCATCACATGGATGGCACAGGCGTGTGCACTGGGGGGGGGGCGTCACCGACAGAAGTGGTTCGGCATGGGCAGGGGATAGAAGCGGGGAGGGGGAGGGGAGAGAGACGGCTGCCTTGGACTCCTCCCTCACCCAAAGAGTGGGTACTCGATCTCGAGACTAGGATGAAGTATCGTCGGTCATGAGGGCACGGCTAAACCAACCAAAGCAAACCAAAAATAGCATATATATATATATATATATTATATATATAATATATGATACAATATATAATACTATATATATATATATGTCTGTGTGTCCGCGTGTGTCTCTGTTTGTGTGTACATGTTTCTTCATACGAGTGTGTTCTCCTGTTGTGTTACGCACTTTTTTGCTTTGTACAAATCGGGCCTTTTTTTGTTGTTATTTTTGTTCGGGTTCGTCGCAACGGGGGGAGGGAGGGAGTGAGGGAGGCGACGGGGCGTGGGGTCCCTCTGTGTGCACGTGTGAGGCGCCGACCTCGGCATCGTCGCCGTCTCCGGCACGTGTGCTTCATGGACCGTGCGCCACCCTACAAGACGGAGGAAGCCAACGAAACGGAAAAAAAAACGACAAACGAAAACAGCAGAGCAGGAGGAGACTTACGCAGATGCGCAACAACAAAGAAAGAACGAAACAAAAGCATTCGACAGCCCACAGCTGTCGGCACACACATACACACACGTACACAATGTCCCCCCCCCCACCCACCCACCACCCACCACCCACCAACGCACACAGAGAGGAACACACACACACAAAGGCAGGCGGACATGCATGTGAAAGTAAAGTGAGCAACAACGCGAAAAAAAACCGCGTACTCATGTTTGATGTGGATTAGGTAGGAAATAGGAGGGAACAGCTCCCTAAAAGCCAAAGCCATGCAGGTGCACGCGCATCCCGACAGCGACACAGAGAGAAAGGTACAGGCGACGCAGGGGTAGCAAGCGACAAGAGTGCAGCTGCATACCAAAAAAATACTCACACGTGCACGCACTCCTCTCCCAGACGCTCTGCTCACGTTCCGCCCTCGCCAAGTGACCACCAAGCGCAGACATCCACTCGAGCCACCGTACGGTCCAGCGCCACACGTTCCTCCTAGTGTCGCTTCCCCCCTCCCCCAGTGCTTGGATCTTCTCTGCCCTCTTATGCACTATCGAGCGATCTCCTCCGCCGCCCACTCTTTTGAAGGGCGTGCTGTCGCTCCGCGACGTCGCGCAGGGTAGGGAAGAGGCTCTTCTGGAACACTATGAAGCCGAGTACGGCCACCAACTCGATACCAACGTAGAGGAGCAGGAAGAACCAGTATTTGGCGGTCGACATCAGGTCGAAGGCTTGGTAGTAGAAATTCGTGTCACTGAAGATCGAGGGAATGGCGGAGTAGACGAGAAACAACAACAGGAAGAAAGACAGTGCCATCACCATGCCGAAAACTTGCAGCCACTGCCAGTAGCGGATCTGCAGGGCGAAGCGAGCTTGAATGACGAGGATCAAGCCGCTGAACACGAGCGTGCCGGTCTCAGCGCCAGTGTAGCGTTGATGGGAACCGTCTTGATGGACCAATGTCGGATAAGCAGCGTAGAAGAGAATCAATGCTGTTATTAGTGATTCGGCGAACCACCGCAGAAGCGTCGTCACGTTAAAGTACTCGCCATGCGACAACGGTGTGTACAGCTTCGGCCGCTCCAGCAGGGCCTCTTCGGGGAGGTCCTTATCGAATATGCCTATGAAGAAGGGCGGGACACTTGTCATCAGGACGTTGTAGAAGGTCAGCATCCACCCATCAAAGAGTGTTAGCCCCGAGAAGCCGACGTAGAAGGCAAAGATGAACTGCACCACCGACACGGTGATGTTCTTGTGGAAGCTAACCAGAATGCAGCTGGCGTTTCGGAAGAGCGAGTAGCGCCCATGCACCGCGCACAGGCGGCGCAGGTGTTTGAACCGCGGAATCGCGTAGTCGGCGGCGAGGGCGGCATGTGCACCTTCCAGCCCAATAATGCCCACGCCCACACGTCCCTCCCGGATCATGGACACGTCGTTGGCGCCGTCACCGATGGCCAGCGCTGTCTTACCGGTTGACTTCTGGAACATGCGAACGACGCTTGCCTTCTGGATCGGCGTGAGACGACAGCAGACGGCGGAGTTTAACTGATGGGAGATGCGCAGGAACTGGTTAAAGTAATGCTCCATCGAGATGTTCAGCCCCGGGCCGTCGATGACCAAGGTGCAGCGCCGCTCCTTGTGGGTCCCCTTGAGCGCGATGTGCTGCTCCACCACGTCGAGGTCGCGCCCTACGCGCTCAATCGCCTTGGGGTCCGATGGATTCAGATGCCCAATGTCGACGTGGTCGATGAAGTCGTTGCGCGGGTCGCACAGGGTCGACGTTGCAGCGATCGTCACGGCAGTCTCACGCTTGTCGCCAGTGAGCATCCAAATGATCACACCGGCGTTCAAGAAAAACGACAGTGTCTCAGGCACCTCGTCTTGCAGCTTGTCCTCGATGGCGGTGGCGCCGACGAGTCGCATGTCTTGCTCCATCTCTAAGCAGACTTTATCAATCTTGGAGCTGCGGTTCTGCAGAGACTTGCCGACCTCGACGAACTTCTCGTACCACAGGTCGAACTGGCGGCGTGTGATGTCCTTGGCGCACACCAGCAGTGTGCGGAGCCCCGACGAGGACATCTCTGTCAGAGGGATGTCAACACTTTCTATGTGTTCCTGCACATCCGGGGCGCGGCTCAGCTGCGGCCTGATGAAGCTGTCGGCCCCCTTATTGTATAGCATAATTTGTTTGGTGTCGCTGTCCTCGACGATGATGCTCATCATCTTGCGGTCCGGCGTGAACTCCAGTGTGGCGAGGATGTTGTACACCTTACGCGTATCATTCTGCAGGAGGAGCGTGATGGACTTTGTCGTACGGTTGATGAGGCGATAGCCGACAGCAGCAGCGGTCTCGACCAGCGCCACCTCGTCTGGGGAGCTGCCTTCGTAGATGACACTGAGGCCATCCGTGTCGTCCTTGAAGGGCTGAACCGTGTTGCACAAGGCCAACGCGAGAAAGTACTCCTGCAGCGGGCCTAGCCTCTTCGACTCGGCCTCCTTGCGCAGCTGCACGATGCATTTGTCCAGGCTGTCGGCCTCGATCGGAATACCGAGAGCGTCGCCTTGCTTGAACTTCATGACGTTCTCTGTCAACGTCCCAGTTTTGTCGCTGAAGATGAAGCGCACCATTGCCAGCTGCTCGTTGAGGTTCGACGTGTTCGGCTGGCAGTGCCGCCAGCGGTTGTTCATGTACTCCATCATGAGGCAGTCCATCCGCATCCACTGCGCCTGGATCACCTTGCACAACTCAATCGTGACGAACAGCGAGATGGGCACGCAGTAGCTCAGCAAAATGAAATAGCTCAAGTAACGGTACCCCCACAGCGTTATGTTCTGGCGGCTGTTGATAAAGAAGCGGAGGTAAGGCGTTTCCTTGTACTTGTTGTTCCACCACACTGCCATGGAGGCTAAGATGAAGAGCATGATGTTCTGGAATATGAGGATGGCTATGATAAAGTAGTTCAGCTTGCGGTCGAGGTTCGACGACTTTGGCGGTTTTGGCTTCAAGTTTCGGAACAGCTTCGTGTCGACACCTGCGTAGGCAACCATGCCCCACGCCCAGTCCGTGTTGCGTAACACGCAGCCGCGATACAGGAACTGGTCCAGCGAGAGTGCGTGCTCCTCGCCATTGATCTCCAACAGCCCCGTCCACGACAGCAACCCTGGGTCTGGCTTGCTCGTGTGCAACACAGCTGTGGTATTCATGATTGTCTCAATTTCGCAGAGGCCCCAGGTCACCTCCAAAGCCTTGCGTGGCTTCAGGTTCGACTCGCCGTCCAGGTTGCACGTGTCTATAAAGGCCTGTCCCTCCTCGAGGGACGAGGAGAGCATGACGACATCGGCGTGCACCTCCTCACTGTTCTTGATACGTACGACGTCACCAGGGTGGATGTCCTTGCTGTGCACCGAGACGAGCTTGCCTTTTCGCATTACCTGCGTTAAAACCGAGTTGGCACGGTTATCGGCCCGATGTCGCTTGATGTCCTCCACAGCCTCCTTGATGATTGCCACCAGGAGCACGAAGGACAGCGGCGCAATCGCTGTCGCCGGATTCAGCGGAGACACACCCGGGATGAGGCTGAATATGACGTTGATGAGGAAGTACAAATTACTCACCTTCCTGAACTCGAACAGGAGGCTGAGTGGGAGAAAGGAGATCAGCGAGTACTTGGAGGTGCGAATAAAGTTCGACGGGTACTTGAACTGCGCGTTCGCCTCTGGGTTGTTAAAGTACACGATCACCTCGTCATCCTCGTCCACGTCCGCCTCTGCGCTAAAACAGCAGAAGGACTTGGAGAGCTTGCCTGGGAGGATTCTGGTGGGAAGGCACTTGCGCCAACACGCCGGTTGATTGGGCATGATTGCCGCAGCACCTAGGGGGTATATGAACGGAGCAGGAAGAGAGGAGACGTACCACAAGCACACACACACACGCTCATATACACAGGCCCGCGCTTTCCATTGAACAAAGGAAGGGAGGGAGGGGGGACGCAGCGGGAGGCCAGTTCAAGGCTTCCCGCGTCAGACGCACACAGAAACACGGCACGCGAAACGGTGTGTGTGTGTGTGTGTCTCCGTGTGAGCGTCAGGGAAAGAGGAGGGCGGCTGAGAAATTCGGCACGTACGCAATGACGGAAGGAGAAGACGACCCCAAAAGGTGAGTGGTGCAACACGAGAAGGCAACAGGTCGTGAGGTGGCGCTCCAGTGAGGCAGGAGTGGTGGTGGTGGGGAGGTGGGGCGAGGAAAGGAAAACAAGCAAAACCCCCAGTATCGTGCGCAAGGAAGGGTCTGCGTGTGTGTGTGTGTGTGTGCAAGGGGGGGGGAGGGAATGGGGGGGGGGGGCGGGGT